>NC_135538.1:30814167-31114167 GCF_045843805.1 Urocitellus parryii
AAATGATAATCAATGACAATAAATTTTGAAAGCAGTAAGAATTCTCCTGTGGGAAAGACTGTAGGTTTTATTTGTTTGCTTCTTTGTTTAAAGCTGAATTATTCTTCAGGAAAAGTAAATTTAAAAAAAAAATCATATTTAAGCTACAAGACTGTTTGGTTTGTCTAATACTTGGATGTGCCCAGGCTGTGAGTTGGGCTCCAGGGGGTGCAAAACTGCTCTGGGGCCCACAAAGCCTCCTGGGGAAAGCACTTTCCAAGGGAAGAACTGGGGAGCTACATAAGCGGAAGCCACGTCTGAAAGAAAAGAACAAGAAAATAAACGGAAGAAGTCGTTCACTAATCCCTCAGTGACAGTGGGTGGTGGAGAGGGCACCCCAGCGTTCTCTGGAGACTCTGTTGTAGAGTACCCCAAGGGGGCCGTGCCTGGGGAAGTGCCAGAGACCCCTCATTTGAAGTTACTTATAGACCCTGCTCTTCTGTTACTATAAAGAAATAGTGAGAGGTGAGGAGGGGTGAGGTCTGATCTTGAAAGGACTATTTGCTTTAAATATGACCCTTCAAACTTGGGGAAAAGAATGAAGAGGGTGAAGAAAGGTAGGGAAAATACTGGTTAAACCAGTAAGAAAAAGACACAATAAATAAGAGTTTTAAATGTGAAAACCGAAACTCAGGAAGATGGAATAAGAAGTAGAATAATTCACCTCCTCCTGAATCAACCAAATGCAAAGACACCCAGCAGCAGGAGTTGGGGACAGCAGTCCTTCAGATGTTCCAAATGAGACATGTGGGTTTTCCTGGTCACCACTCTATGTGCCTGTCCTACCTAGGGCTTCCTTCAACCAAGTTCTTATTCAAGCACTTGAACAAGCTACACCTGCTCCTGAAGGAGCTTCAGGTGCTGTGCATGAACACAACACAGCCCATACCTTGTACAATCAATCTTTTTGTTTTGATGTTTTAATTTCTTTGCTATGATAGTGAAAAAAATGAATTGAGTTTCTTTGAAGAAAGTATCTTCGATATACAGATTTATGATATTAAAATTCCTAAAGCTGCTTCTCACCAAAACATTGATTCTTTTAAAATATATTCATCAATGAACAAAGACAAATTACTACATTAAAAACTCCTGAGACACATGTCAGGAAATGTATAACTTTAAATTCATGAAGTTCCAGATTAAGTCAGGCTAACAAAATCGTCAATTTCTACGTTTACCATGACTCAATGCACAGCTTTAGGAAAACCTTGTAATTTCTCCATACTTCAGTTTCTCACCCCATAAAAGGAGTATATTGCTTGAAATTTAATTCCCTCACAGCAGTGAGAGTTTTGATTCAACATTTATAAAATGCTTTTCAGCTTCCTGATTAATAGGCAAAATACCATGGTAGTTGTATAATACACTTTCCAAAAAGAATAAAGGTAACTAGTTGGACCTGATGTAAAACAATACTTTACTTGAGAAATAAGTATCAGTCATATTTATTACCTCTCTATTCCATTTGCTAGGTAATAAAAATTACTTCTAACACAAAAAGTATCAAATTAATATTCAAGCCAGTTGAAGTGTTATCACGGTGGGCCTCACCTACCATGGGGGAAGGACGGTTGTTTTGTTTTTCCAGGCTGCTCCACATGTTTATATGGTAAAGTCAGGAATGTTGGGCATGGTTTTGAAGGCCTCTAGCGTATTCGCTGGTTTCTGGCATTCTAATGCACTCTACTCTTATAACCATAAAAGTACTCTTGAGTGCTTCTGGAAATACATAACAAATCCTTAATCAATTTAAGAGTGTTTTAACTGCATGCATGACATTTCTTGGGAGGAAAAAGTTAGCTATTCTACACACATATAGTCCTTAAGTTAGCAAGAGAGTTCCTTCTCAAAGGCACAAAGCAGTTTCCCTATAGTAATATAATTTTCAGTTTTATGTGTATAAGTCCTATTGAATCCCTTAAAATAACAGGAAATTCTGTAGGAAAAAAAATCCCACAAAAATTGATAGCCATATTTATCTAATGCCAGAGGAATACGTTAGCTATTTTGAGTTGGATTTTTGTTTAAAGGTACTAGATAATCACTAAAAGTTAACCATAGTCAATTATCCAGAACTATGGGAACTAAATAGTCTGGATATAGAATTTCCTTTATATAAGAATCTAACTAAAAAGCCAACAGATTAATATACTTCATTATATGAACTTTATGTATCACATTACTTTTAGCCAGTACTTGAGTAGCAGTTTTCTGTATTTTGATGAATTAATTCTAATTTTTACATTAAACAGATTACAATAATATCAGATTTACAAATTCATAATTGATATGACATGGTCAATATTTTGATATATAGAAATATTTGTCAACACAGAATAAAGCAATATCATTTAAATTAATATAATCCTACAACTTTATATGCTATAAAGTGTTTTGAAGTGTGTCTGGCACATAGTAGGCTCTCATAGAATAATATAATTTCATCAATCAAATCAGAGTTCAAACCATTTCTCCTAAGAATTTCAATAAACATTTTATGATACCAAATGAAAAATATAGTAAAATACAAAAATTGACAGCTGATGAATTTGTATTGAATAATCAAACCAGATTGCCAACAAACAGTCTAAAATAAAGGGTTACGTTCAGGAATCTTGTCTCCTGCCACCTTCCAGTTATTCCTCGCAAAGGCAACCCCCACTATGTCTGTTTACATGTTATACAAAGTATGAATTCCTTCCTTCATTTAAGAAAAATGACTGATTTAAAAAAAAAAAAAAGCTTGCTTTTGCAGCATGAATTTCCCCCTTTTTCTTTCTTTCTTTTCTTTTTTTCTGTATAAAGATGCACTTATCAATTTATTTTTAAAAATTAGTTCAACATATATACTGAACTTTAAAGCAGGCAAGTATGTTTCCTCTGTGAACTCAGTTATTCCTTCCCATAACTCGGTGAAACAGGTACTATTTGCTATCCACACCTACCAGAACTGCAGCTCACTGTGGCTCAGAAAAATCACTTGCTCTAGGTTACAAGGCGGATGAGTGGCAGCACCCAGACATACACAAAGGTAGTCTTGACTCCAGTCTTTGCCTTGACTCCAGGCTTTGTCTGACACACAGAAAGAGAAATAAAGGCAACAAGGTGGGAATTGGGAGCACGGGAGTGTCTCTGACACCGGGCTCTTCTGCTTCATGTTGAGTAACCCAGTAAATGTCACTCAATGGGGCATCTCTTCTGCAAAATGGAGGGCTTAAGCTAGATTCCCCTTCTGCTCAGACTCTGATTAATAATTTGACCTACTAAAATACAGAGCAAACTTGCTTCATCATGGTTTACTTCATCCAAAAATGACTCAGACAAGGAAATAAAGCCACAATTTCTGAAATGATTGGAAACAAAAATCTTAATTTAATGTTATTTTTGGACATAGAAAGGACTTTTTCCCCCCTAAATAAGCAAGTTTGTGGTTTTGAAGGGTCTTGCTCATCTTTGAGTGGAAAATGCCTGAAAACAAACCACCAGAAACTTAAACAAAAATTTCTTCTTCCTCAATTGTGCCTGAAAAAAAAAAAAAAAGACCTAATTTCTCTCACCAAAAGACCACATAAACTTGCAACAGATACATCTTGGAGTTTTTGATCTGCACATCTTGAAACAATGACAAAAACACAAGCAGAACATGCTTCCTTTCAGACAAAATCCTTAATTCTAAGAATTGAGAAGTTCTTTAAATAACATGAAATTCATCTCAGCAGAAAGCAACCATAGAAGCTGTTTGTTTCTGGGGGAAAGTGGGAGTATGAAGACCATAAGCCTCCACTAGAAATCTGCTTTTCAATCTCAGTTTATTTAAAAATGCCAGTTTGCGCTGGATATGTCTTTCTTCCACTACAAAATCAGTAATACTTTGCTACAAATGAAGCTTTACATAAGTGAAAGTAGAAAAATAACCAATAAATTGCGTTCATGACCATAAGCAAAAGAGAATCAGTTTTCTAAAATGTAAACAGGATTCATTCTTTGTGGATGTCTGGCTTTGCACTCCTGTCCTTTAAAAATGTTCATTGCAATACTGCAGTTACTTAATATCAATCAAGCCCAGCCTTCTGGGCTACAAGGGCAAAAGATGTGGTCTCTCCCCTCAGTGAATTCAGAATCTCTGTAGAAGACAGACTCATATGTAATTACCCCAAACACAATGTGCTGTTATACTAATAGCCCAAATAAAGTTCTATGGCATTACAGAGAGAAAAGAATTAATCCTGCCTGAGCCCTAGGGAAGGCTTCCCAGAGGAGGTGACATTTGAGATAACCCTTTAGAGATGAGTAGGTTTTTTATCAAGGTAAGCAGCATAAGAGTAAGGTACAGGTAGGCTAAGGGAGCTGGGACAGTGGAGGATGGGGGCGTTGAGAATACCCCAGCAAAACACAAACTGCAGAATTACATCACAAGCCAGAAAACAATCATAAAAATAGGTGTCACCACATTCAGACCCACAGTATAATCAACTTGACAAAGTAGATATGTGATGTAACTACTCTGGGGGTGTTTCTTGATTTATGAACAACGGAATTGCTCATGTGGAAAACCAGAACCTCTGGCTTTGGGGCCATTCTCCAGTGACTAAGGGACTCCCAGATTTCCTGTTAGTGTCCAGCATAAAGGACCTGGTTGGGCATGAGGTGAGGTCCGCTATGTCTCCTTGGGCTTCCAGTCAATAAAAGGAACAGAGCTCTCCTCTACTTTCTGCAAAGCCCTGACTTAAACCATCCCTGGCCCAGCTGCCTTGCTATGGCCCCTGGGCTGCCCAACACCCTCTTCATCTTTCTGCTAACAAGCAGCTGTGCAAGGTCCTGCTGCTCTGAGAAAGACACTGTGGTCTCATACATTGTGCTGTATTTTCATCCACTTTCTCCCCTAAAAATATACTTCAAAACTTAAAACATAAATCATAGGAGGGAGGAGAGAGAGAAAAAGACTCTACTTTGATTACTTGAATATGAGTTAGTGAATGATGTGAGATTCTTAGATCAGTCTGATCACTTCGATGCAACATGATTATTTGCCTGATAGAATTAAAGTAAAACCACTAAGTTAGACAACATATGTGTGCACTTTTAAGCATCTTTACAATTACTAATGAAATAAAAAAGTTCATCTACTGTTCTGAGCGCCTAAGAATGTAAGTGTAATCATGTACTTAGAATACTAATGTTTCACAGCTGAAAAGAATTTTCATGATCAATTCAAAATTCATGTGTGCAAAGTTATCATCTCACCTTGCGTTTAAAGTTTTTTGTTACTTTCTATTAATTTGTGGATCATCTTTCAAACATGCACCTAAATCGGGCAGCAGTAGTACTCAGACTACATTGATATTTACTTACAGTCAACTGAATATAGGTTTTTAGATAAACTATATATGTTAACATTAACCCAATAGAATTAGAACATAAAAGTATAGATCACATAATTTGCCAAAACAGAGTTTTTATATGCAACATTTTCATATTTACTTTTTTCAGGGTTGTACAAATGTTATTAAATAGGTTTGGAATTCTCTCCCTCTCTCCAGATCCCCCCTCCCCCACTTGGGCCCCTCTTCTCTCTCTTTCCTTCAGTGTTACAGATCCAACCCAGGGTCTCACCTATCCCAGAAAAACACTTTACCGCTGAACTATATACCTCCAGCCTCGTGTGAAAACTTCTCGTTACAAATGAACAAATAATTAAGCTACTTATTTTAACGTAGACAGTGGTGATTATCAGTAACTTTATCCTTCCCAATCAAACAAGCTGTCTATAAGTTTCTTATTACTGAATGTTTGTCTATGGAAAAGTACAGGCAATTTTCACTATCAAAAAAAAAAAAAAAAGACTCAAAAGTACCTACTAACAAATAACAGTAAAAAGTAAGAATAGACACAGAGGTGATTAAAATACTTACTTCCTATATATTTTTCCAGGCATTCTGCTCCCTGCCATACATTATTTTCAGAAAAGGAAAATATGCTGAAGATGGTCAGCCTGTCTAAATCTTATCTATAAGTTCTCTCTGTATAAAGTTAATCCATCAACACAGACCAATGAGAACTGTTTGATTTCATGTTTAAACTTGAGAGGAAGGTATTAGGATTCTCCACACTTGACTGGAAAAAGAACAATCCTTCTATGCAGAGCCCTGGGAATCTCGACTATATCAAGTGATATTAAGATCTGCTCATGTTACAAGTTCTCAGTTGGGGGAACTTTGGATCCAGAAAACATCTGACAGTGTCTGAAGAAGTTATTGTTACTCTGTAGTAGCAGACTACTGGATTCTAGTACCCAGAGACTACGGATGCTGCTAAACACCTGACTATGCTCAGGAGAGCACCCCCTCTATAAAAAATTTATCCAGTCCAAATGTTAATAACCAGAGCCTGTGAAATCCTGATCTAAATATATTGGTCACCAGGGATTATCAGGCACAGCATTAATATTATCATATTTTTATACAGAAGTAGCCAGTAGTAGTTCCAAGTAAACAGTAGAAATTAGACCTTGACATTAAACTGTTTAACTGTCCTTTTTCCCTCTATCCCATCCTACCTAAACCAAGGATCTAATAAGAAGTTCTGGAGAGAGAGAGATGCTCATAACTCCTATTATGGATGCAAAGGTAAGAATCAGCAATATCTGAAGTAATTTTCTTAAAAGTATACAATGAGCTCATCAAGCCCAATAGCCAGAAAAATTATGAAGAATTGTAATAAGTACCTTCAGACTAAAAAAAAAAAAAAAAAAGTGAGGAAATTTAAATATTGGCTAAATTAACAATGTAGCATAGAATAGAATAGGCTTCTAATTGCTCAAGGAAGTTGAGGAAACATATAGACTAAAGTCCAAAAATATTTAGGTAACTGTATGTGCAAATATTTGATAAAAGAAATACCACACAATATAAATGGCTAAAACTGATTTTTGAGCACTTTGTCCTCCTTTATGGGGCTTAAAATGCAGCCTCAGATTTGCCAAGATGACCTGAAAGTACCAAATTTGAATTTGGCCCACTAGGGACTCAATTTATGGTTCATGATCTGTGACCCGCCCCCCCCCCCCAAAAAAAAAAGACTCAACTCTAAAATAATCTCTGAAACGTTTTGGGTAATTTGATGAAAGACATACAATCATAATCAGAATAACAAATACTCACATTGATCATTTTGCTAAATGCATGACACATATGTACTCATCGAATCCTTATCAGAAACCCATGAAGTATGTTCTGTTACACATAAGAAAACTGAAGCAAAATCAGTTTAAGCAACATTCCTGTTACAAAGTATTTGGTGTCATGGTGTCAGAGCTGGGGTTTGAACCCAAGCAACCTGGCTCCAAATTCATGGTACTTAACCACTATGCTGTATTAAGAATTGGGTGTCTCAGTTTTCATGTTCCATGAAATACCCATATGTCCAGAGATTTTTTCAGTATCCTTAGCTTATCCATTAGATCCCTGACTTCCCAGTAGTGGGAAATAAACACATTCCTATATACAAACAAGCATATGTGCACGCGCACACACACACACATGTGCACAGACATACATAAAACTATATTGCACCTACATAACCTGGGTTTAGATTCAGATCTGCAATTCTACTGGATTAATATCCCAAATCCCTGAGTCTCTTCTTCAGATTTTCCCACGATATAACAATCACAGCTCTTTCTACTGTTTCTAGTCTCCTGGCAGTGATGTCTAGTGACACTACACTACTCTCACGTTCAGTTATTTTACTGATTCTCTCTACAGGAAGTTATTGATCCCTTATTTACTGTTTGTCAAGTAGAGTATAGTGCACTATGGATACAGACATGACACATACAGTTAGTTCCTCCAGCAAATTCTCAGCCTAGAGCAAGATTTAGATTAATGTAACCTGTTACATTTCAATGTGGCAAGTGCTAGACTAAAGGCAGAAACCCGGTGCTTTGGGGGTAAAGAGAAGGAAACATTCAACTCAGCCTCAGTAGGAGGTCACATTTCATACCTTCAATCTTGATAAAGAAGTAGAAAAGGAAGTCACAGGAGCAGAGAAGAGACGTCATGCAGAAAGATATGCACAAAGAAAGAAAATGTGGGAATGACCAGGATGTATTTGAGAAGTGCAGTTTTCCATAGGGCTGGAGCAGAGAGATCTTGTAAGTGGATGGTGAGAGATGAGACCAGCAATCTGAACAAGGTTCTCAGCATGAGGCTGGGAATTCCACAATTCGCCTTGTTGGCAGCAGAGAACTTTTAAAGATTTATAAGTTGAAAAAGGACCTGAGAAAAACTGTGAATGAATATGGCTGAACATTCTAGGGATGAGAGAATCTTAGACAGACTAAGCACAATCCAGAATAGTCCAAAAGAAAGATATCAAGATAATCCATCCTACTTGCTATGACATGGGCAACACTGTGACCAAGATGACATAGGTCAAGTGTCCACCTAGATTTGATTGAATACCTTAGGATTAACTCTGTAACTTTGGTTACACTGATTAACTCACTGTGCTAACCATTCCAGAAAAAGATATGTAAAATTATAACAACACATCAAGAGTTTCAAAGTCTTCAAAGTTATACAGAACAGGAAAATAAGTTTATTTACCCCACATTTATTTTTGCATATCTTTTGCAATACTGACAATCAAAAAGCATTTAATAAGCATTTTCCAAGAGCCCAGAATTTTGCTAGTTATTTTTTATAAATGAAGCACTTAATAACTGAAGTTAATCACTGGGGATTAAAAATAGGCATAAACTAAAAATTGTTTGTGGATCAACTAAGAAAAATAAACCAGCATCATCTTAATACATAACATTCATATAAAAAAATTTCAGTATGCTATTCTTAATACATCTACTGAGGTTTGTATTCTTAATAGTTACCTATTAGAAGCACAGTTTGAGATTGTTCAAAGACCTGACTAGAAAATGTGAACGTGATTCACCCACCTTGTGATTAAATACAGCCAGAATTACTAGAGTCAGAACTATACATAAATATACATTTTCATTCAAATATAAAAGTTTAGTGAAAAAAAATAGATTGAGATCTGTTGACTTTCCAAGTCATTACTATTTTCAATACTATTTTCAAACTAGTTTCAATACTGGACACATTAAGTTAGAAACATTCAATCTCTTAATCAGAACATGGGGGTCTTTTTAAATCCTTTAACATTAGGGAGTTCAAAGTCAGAGGTGAAATGTAATGAGTAGATCACTCCTCTGAGTATATGCAGAGGTCTGTGGATTGTGTACATGACCTTGTGGAGAATAAGCCCTCCCTGTGTGTGGTACACCTACTTGATTAAGGATAGAATTTCAAACTTAATGCTGTTGCTTTTGTGAGTAGAATTAAACTTAACAGCATATGAATGTAAATTTTTATGATTTAATTGTAGCCTTGCAGAAGAAATGTCAGTTTTTGTTTTATAAAGAAAGAAGAAAAAAATAACAGAAAGGGGAGATCCATTCATGTCAACTTAGGCCAGTGTGTTGTGTCTTCATTAATTCTTTTTTTTTTTTTTTTTTTTTTTTTTAGTTGTAGATGGACACATTACCTTTATTTTATTTACTTATTTTTATGTGGTGCTGAGAATCGAACACAGTGCCTCATACGTGCAAGGCAAGTGCTCTGCCACTGAGCCACAATCCCTGCCCCTTCATTCATTCTTTAAAGAAGAAAAGTTGCTCAAATCAAGAGAACCTTTGCAGGTAAACATCCTGTGCCTCAGTCAGACTTGAAACTGTATGTGGGGATCATACTGACCAGTTTTTATGTTCTCAGTGTTAAAATGAAGTTGAAAACTGGTTAACAGGAATATTCAAGTGATATAAAGGTAAACAGATCTGTTGCTAATGCATAACTGGGAGATAGTTTATGGTACTTGATTTGTCTAGTACGGGTGGTTTGTGTGTTTAAGAGATGGAGTTTCCCTACATGTTGCTCAGGCTGGCTTCCAACTCCTGGGTTCAAGTGATTCTCCAGACTCAGCACCCAGAGTAGCTGGGACCATGGGGACATGCCACCACTACATTCTAGTAATGACACACTAACATACTAGAGCAGGTACTATGAGTTGTGCCCTTTCCATAAAGGACATAACATTTTCACAGGAAATTTCATACATTTGAAGACTTCCAGAGAAATCTGGCCAAGCAGCAGTAACAATGGTAAGAGGGCATACGCACACAGAGAAGGGGCTCACTTCTCTAGTGAGCACAACTTTCCTTTGAAGAAACGGGCCTAAGAAAGTGGCTAAATTCATAAATAGGTAAAAATGAAAGCCACTGCCTCCTGTAACTACTTCAACATTTTAAAACAGGTTGTTAATAGGTAAACAAGAGTGCTCACCTAGAGACAATTCTTTAAAATACAAAGTCTGATAATCATACAATCTGAAAGTATTTAAAAAATATGGGCGACCACATTATCATTTAAGCCTACCTCTAGAAATCCATTATGCACTCTTTAATGCTTCTTCCCCTACTAGTTCCTTCAATGTGACAGGGTTGATTTGAGATTTTTAACCAGTGTCAGGCTTAACACAATAATAAAACTGTAAAACCAAAAGATAAGGCTTGAAAAACAAAGGACACTTTTGATGTAGGTTAAGTATTCCAAAGAGTTCCTTGTAAGTTCTTGATAACTGGGAATCATCATCCGCAAAGTATTTCTTCAAATTTAGTCATTTGTTATCAACCTTCATTATCTTGGCTATATGGGTCAAGCACTTGTTCTTTGTTATTTAATGTTTCTTTAAATAGGTACTTTAAAAAATTCTTTTACTCCAATGTTTGCAGCTTTGTCATAAACAATTTACATAAAATTATAGGTTTAATATGAAATTTAACATTTTTCTAGTATCTGGTTATCTTTAAATAACTGAAAATATAAAATGCTTTGTTTGTACAATGCTTAATAAAAAAAGTCTTTTTTATTAAACCTAGCACAAAGCTTTATTAAAACTAGCACAAAGCTTAAGTTTAAGCACAGGGTGTTAGGGTAAGAGTGGGAAGTTGGAGTCCTAAATCCACACCATTATATGACTGGATCTCATCTTCCTCATCTGTAAAATGGGGATACTAAAAATACCTAATTTATAGTATAGTTGAAAAGATTACACATAATACAATTAAAATAATGTTTTGCATAAAGTAACTCTTGAATAAATGTAAACTAGGATGTCATTATGACAATAACTACTCGTGAAAATAGAATGACTTGCACAGACAGCAAAATCACAATTATCCAGAGACTAAATTGGACATTTTTACTTAGGAATGTACTTTGACATATGAATGTACATAAGAAAATGCACCCTTAGATATGAAATATGAACATGACACTTACATATTGGTGGAATGCAACTTCACTTTGAAAATATTTAAATGTGATAAACAGCAATTAGACTTTACTCAAAAATTCTAACCTAAAAAAAAATACTCATGGAGAAAAAATATTTTAAAAGTCATAACATGATAATGTAGATCTTTCTTCCATGGTCTAAAAGTACTCTAAAATATTAGTACATATAAATAAAAAGTTTTAAAATATAAATATATTTTATTGAAATATTTCATGTAGAAAAAAAATTCTGATATTTTAATATAGTGGCTTTTTTCATCAGCCATGCACTAAACTCTCAGGGTGAGAAAAGGGCCAGACCAGCACTGAAAGGTTTCAAATATCAAACTATACTATTATGTCAGTGCTAAGATCAATTAGCACCTTTCAATGACAGAAAAGGTTACAGTGAGACTCAGAGGTACTCTCTGAAAGTGTCTTAAACCACCGCACAAATGTGATTTTGATGGCTCAAAAAACACTATTTTAAATTAATCAGTTTCATCTCCCTTTCTGGAAGAAGGAAAAGAGGGGAGCAAGGATAGTGATATATTCTTTCAGTATCTCTTTACTAGTAAACATATGGATGGGGAAAGGATAAGAATCACACACTTCACAATAAACAACCTATCACCAAGGCATACACTAATGTGCAGCGAGCGCCACAAGCAATATTAAGTGACTGTAATGCTTACAAAGTCTTCAAACCTCTTAAAAGCAATCAAAGTTGCTTGTACTCCTTTTGAATATGCGGCTCTTATTTATTTTCTTCCACTCAAGTTCAAAATAAATGACACCCGCGTTGCCTCCATGTACAATTTAATGAACATGCAATACCCCCCTTATAGTAAAACACATCTAACTGCAAATTTTGATGCATGTACTACAATAAAATACACCTTTGCATCTCACCCATCTGGAGGGCAAATGCCTGAAAGAGTACGTTGGTTCTTAGTTCACCAGGAAAAATTCATGAGAAACAGGTACACTGCACTGCTATCCATTCCCCCTGGTGTTGATTTCCTTCACCTAGTAACCACTGTAATAAAATCCCCCAACTGTATTTCTGAATACAATTAGTTTAAGATACTCTACTGAGAGACACATTATAAGAATGTAGTATATGTAAGGATAATATCCATTTGAAAAAGAAACTGTCAGGATTATAGTCACACTGAAATAATAACAAGGTGTTTGACAGAGGTTTGTTCAGCTCCTCAATGAGAGGATTCAAATCCTCTCCTGGTTTTGATAGCACACTTTTCTATTTATTTCTTAAATGAGTGACCTGAAATATTTACAACCAGACAGTACCTAATTTTAGGTTTTAAGTGCTTTAACAGCTCCATGAAATATGATCAGCAGCTGCAATACTGAACTATGGTGAATAAACTCCTTATAAAGGGGGCCTGTTTTTACTGAATGTTTAGTGTTCTTGCATTTACTTAAATAGGAAAAAAAGATAATGAAAAACATAATAAATACTTACATTCTTAAATTACTTAACACTTCACTAATTCTCAAAAGGGATTATCTCCCCTCTTCTTGAATTCTTGAATAATAATAAAAAAAAAACATAAGGTTCCACTGGGCAAAATAAGTTCAATTTTACTATCTGAAGGTCAGAATGTAAATTTTCCAACATCCTAACTTTTTATATAAAGAGTTTTATGTTTTCTACCACTTTACCTTTCTAAAAATTTGATTCCTCTGCATGAAATTTTAAAAATGAAATAACAAGCCCCATAAATATATTTTTAGACACGACATCAGTCATTGAGAGTTTTGCAACAGAGACTGAAAACATGAAACTGGACACTCTATTTCCCGTGGCTATGTAAAATTTATTTACACCCCAAATCACAATATAAATAAAAGGAAACAGAAATGGGAGAATCTGTTTTTCTTTTCTTTTTTTACCTCAAAGGAAGTTTATAAAAAGAAAAAATTAATTATTGCAAAATGACAAACCATTCTTCTGCCAGTCACCCTTTGAAAAAAAAGTTTTATGAAAAAGCAACATTTTTTAATCCAGCTTCTAGAACTCTTCTACAATCCAGCATGTGTATTTCTCAATAAAATTAATGACTTTCTTTAAGATGATTTAAACATTTTTTTTAGATGTTGGGGGGCCTTTATTTTGTTCATTTATTTATATGTGGTGCTGAGAATCAAACCCAGTGCCTCTTACCACTGAGTCACAATCCCAGCTCAGACAATTTATTTGTATACAGATCTTAGGGATTTTTAATTTTTAAACTTGAACATATTACTTATACTAAATATTATGTATGAAAACATACTTGTATAAAACTTCATTTGGGAAATGAGAAATTGACTATCTAATTTTCATGAAAATTAATAGTAATAAAAAGGTAAGAATTGAATAACATCATTTACTTTAGTTATAATTGTGAAACATCTTCTAAATATGATGGCCTTGAAAACGTTATTAAGTGTGCTTAAAATAAGCATACTTATTTTCAGGCAATTTATAAAGGAAAACAGACTTTTAAAAGCCAAATTGATTTTAAACCTTCCTCTATTAGAAAAGACAAGGACACATCCCTAGTAATGAGAGAAAAAAAAAAAAATAAGAGTTTCCAGCTAATCTAACTATATTACTTTCAAAACTATTACTGTCAAAAGTTTTAACATTCTCCTACAATCATTTTTTTAAAATAGTTTTACTTTGAAAGACTTACAACTTTTAATCAGGTGGAACAAACTGTTTGTATGGTACATAATAAGAATAAAAGTGGGTGTAGTTATATGTGCATTTGGGATAATCGCCATAAAACTCAGATTCTGTAAATCTCGCTCCACGCAAAACAGTTTGTCTTTTGTCACTACTGATTTTTATTTGGGGGGATAATCTTGTTTTTAAAAACACACAAATGTCTTTGAATGCAATCTTAAAATACACCATACCACATATCAGATATTTTGTTTCAGGAGTCTCTCCTTTCCCTAGTTTTTGGTTCTTCAGGTCTCAGCTTGCCAAAAACATTTTAAGACCAATAATTAAAAAGATGATGTTTCTGATTAATACCAAGCTCTACCCGGGAAAGGATAACAAGCACAATTCTGGTGTTGAGGAGATCTTAAAAATAAAATAAAGAAACAACCCAACAAACAAAAATAAAAAAAAAAAAAACCTTCCTCAACTTTCAATCCTGTCATTCACCAACGTGTAAATGAAACTTCAGAAGCTGTCGAGGGGAGCCCGCGGTTGTTAACCGCTCTCGGAAGACTCCCACCTAAATCCCGCAGGAGCCGCACCGAAACTGACAAACGCCCGAGGGTGCAAAAAGCCGCCGCTGATGAGAAGAGGAACAAAACACCATATTCGAGAAGATATATTTCGCTCCAACATTACGTTGATCCCAGGGTGCCAAGCCAAAAGGGGTAAGGGAGAAAGAAAACTGTTAAGTATGAGCTCTTAATGTGAAACCTAACCTGCTGGTTCTCTTAGGTATCAGATTTTGGAAGTGTCTGTAATGACAGCCAGGAAAGCAAATTAATGGCCAACGGCCCACTGGGTTTGAACACGAGACTCCTGTTACCTCCTCGCAGATCAAGTACATAACACACGCGCACACGGAGGTGCTCCACGTGGAACTGTCTGAAACCAAAACACACGCCCGCGAACTATTTGCACCTTGGCTGAAAGGACCTAGGGACCCGTACCTTCCTCTGCTGCCCTCAGGTTGAAATTCATGAATGACTCCGCCCGCTCCGCTCAGCAGTGGCGCGGAGAGGTGCAGGGGGGCCACAGAAGAGCGGACAGTCCCCAAACGGCACCCTCCCGCACACCCTGTCCCCCAAAGCGCAAACCCCATTAGCCTTCAAGGAGAAGCGGAAAGAGGGATGGGGGCGCAGGGAGACAATGCCATCCATCCCAACAAGGGAAGAGATGAAAAAAGTAAACTGCCCTCTAGTTTTTCCATCGCTTGGCTTCGAAGCTTGATCCGCAAATTTCCCTAATCGCTCCGAGCTGCTCAGAATCTTATTTACAAAGGAAAGAAAATCTTCAAAGTGCTACCAAGCTGAAATGCGGGTTGCTGTGTGGCGCCGAATAAAACAAGAGCGCACACTGTCTACCTCCAAATCCCGCTTCACCAAGCGAAAAAAGAAAAAAAGAAAAAAAAGAAACCTTTCAAGACCAGCAGCCTCCCCAGACCCAGTAGGCGTTGAAAGGAGAGCAAACCCGCTCTCCCCAGTCAGGTCCCTTCTCTTGGAGAAGTTATAATCCCTCCACGGCATCTGTGTCCCGAGCCAATGAACGCGACTCCTCTGACTAGGCGCCTCTAATTTCACCGACCCTGGCAAAGTACAGGAGCCACTAGGTCCACGCCACATAACTATTAACACGGGATCGGCACAGTTTTAAGCCCGGTGAGTGCCTGAGAATTAGAGCACAATCACTGAATCTACACAAGTACCCCGTCTCGTGAAAACCCAGGCGCCTGGGCCATCTAGGGGATCATTACAAACTAATACAGGTCACAGGATGGATGTAGGGGAGACCCTGGTGCGCACGTTTCTGTGAGGCGGGGGCGGGGTGCAGGTAGGAGCGGTGCACCCTATGGCAGACTTAGCCGCGGCGAACCGGGTTCCATGCCGGTAGCGCTGCGTCCTGCAGCAGACAGCGGGCTCCAAGGGGACCCTTTGGGATCGGGGTCTTCTGCTCCAGCAGAGCGCACCGCCGCAGTTAAAGCGGCCTGGGCTCCCCGCATAAGACACCCCCCCCTTCGAGTGCCCCAGGAGCTCAGGAGCTCAGGAGCCCACACACTGCTCGGCAGCGAGTCTTCTGTCTTCAGCGCATTGCAGTCGTGCGCACTTTTTAGGGAAGAGTTTGGGGGCTTCTCCAAATATGGACCCTCGCAGGCTGTAGGGCTAATAAGGTTGGATGAAGAGGTATACTCACCTCCCGTCGCCCGGATCGCCTCGGGATCCCGAAGTCCAAGTGTCTGCCCCAGCCGCGGATCCTCCCGTCCGTGTTTAGGTATTTATTCTCGTTCCTTCCAATGTCTAAGTTTCCTCTTCGCGTCGTGTCTCTGGTGAAAACAGGACATCCCCTTCGTCCACCCCCCAAAAAACAGCGAACACAAGTGGGGGGAAAGCCAGGCGGTGGGGAGAAGCCGGCTCCGAGGTGGGGAGTAGGAGAGGGGAAGAGCCAAAACTATGGACTGACGACCGGGAGAAAAGTAGAAGAAAAGAAAAGGAGCGCGCGCCCCGCAGCCGCAGTCGTCACTCCCCAGCTTTTCCCCGAAGCTCCTTCCCCCTCTCTAAGGGAGCGACAACTTCAAGTGAACTGGATGGAAGTTTTGCGCGGAAGCCGGGAGCGGCCCGAGCGTGCGCCGCGCGGCGGGCAGCCTCGCACTTGCGCGCGGAGTTGGAGGCGGGGGGTGGGGGGGACGTCGCAGCCAGCGACTTCAGGCTCGGGTGGCCACTGGGGGCCTCGCGGCAGGCCGCTGGGCGCGCGGGTACCTTGGCTTGAGCGGGACCGATTCTTTTATATTCGACTTGGGGAGACTGCCTGCTGTCATCCTTTGCGGTTTCGCGTGGGGTCCGCTCGGGGCCTTGTGGCCCTGGGCGTCCCGGGTGGCGCGGTGGTAATCTCCGCGCCCTCTGCGCCGCCCCACCCCACCCCCACCCGGCCTGCCCCGGGCTGCTGCAGCCTCTAGACTGAGGGGAGGGACCCGCGGCCTCTCTCCCCTCCCTGGGAGCAGGAACCACTGTCTGTCCCCACCTGCTTCTTCGGGGCAGTTCGTGGACTTGCCTGTATCCCTCCTGCAAGCCGGCTCCAGGGTGTAGGCCACTGCGGGCTCCCTGCCGGGACTCCGTGCCACTCACCCCAAGGGAGAAGACAGAAGGGACTTCGCCTCCTTGCAACAACGCAAAATAAAAGCCAACGCTCACCAGATTTGGGAGCTTTCACTGTCTGAAGATAATAAACTTTTCTGCGGAGATGTATGCTGTGAAGGAGTAAGCATTGTGCAGATCGGCTGGGGTGGGAAGGGCCTGGGCCCCCTCCAGCGCTGGGTGCAGGTATAGGCATCCCTCCCAGACGCTCAAAGGTCAGGCAACTAAGACTGAATTCCAAGGCAGCGTCAGAGCTTCCCCAGGCACATTGCTGAAATGACATTTCTTGCCTAAGCCTTCTGCGTATGCATTAGGTACCTACATAGAATTTAAGACTTTCTATGTACACATACAAATAACATAACCAGGGCCTACAGCAAAGTAAATCCATATATTTCATCTCCACTTAGTCATCTCTGTCTAAAACCTATTATTTATTTCAGCAGCATCTTCTTTGTCACATTGATAATGTGTTTTAACTTATTGAGAATTTACTGTCGTCATTGTGTTGGTCACTTCTGGGATATGTGAGTGCATTTAATTTTCACAACAACTCTACAGTTGTCTTTGTTATTAAGCTTATGTAAAAGATGAGGAAACCAAAACCCAAAGAAACCTAAGTAACTTTCCCCGAAACCAACCCAGTGGTCTCTAAACCACAAAGCCCATGATTCAACAGTGACCATGCACATTGCCTAATTCATAAAAATTACTCCCAATCAGGCAGCTGGAGATGTATCTCAGAGGTAGAGCCCTTGTATAACATGCACACTGCCCTGAGATTGAGCCTCAGCATTGCCAAAAAAATAGAAGAAGAAGAAAAAAGAAAAAAAGAAATGACTCCCAAAGAAAATTTAGTTTTAACATTGTATAAACTAAATTTTAACATTTTGTCTACTAACTTGTAAATTATACTGTGAAAATTTCAGAAAAATATTTCATTCTGTTCTTCATCTTGGTCACATGCAACTGAAATGAGGACCTCCAAAAATAAAATCAATACCGAACACTTGTAGTTACAATGTAGTTTTTAATGAGTGGGACATTGTCTACAATAATTAAGAGGCAATGGAAAAGTTTGGGTTATAAATTTTAACTGATAAAGGCAATCCTTGCTGCTTTCATCGCTTACTGGGTGTTCTTTCCTGCATCGCTTACTGGGTGTTCTTTCCTGCTCATTTATTTTGGAGGGTGCTGGCACTGCCAGGCATAATGTTTCCTTTTCTGGTTCTCAAGGTAGAAAGCACTCTGGCAGTGGGTTGGAGCAAAGAGGAATTGGAATATAGTCCAGAGCACATTCTGGCCTAAAGAGGAGTACCAGTTAATATACACTTAAAGAGAAAATGTCAATGGGCAGACTTAATTAATTTTACAGATCTCATTTTATTCATTTTACATGTGAGAAAATAAGTCTCTCAAAATTTTTAGCAGCTTCCACTGAGTGGCAAACCTGGGACTCAAACCAGTTCTATGTAACACCGAAGTTCCATCAGCCTCTGTGACACTATTAGTAATAATAGTAAGCAGAACAATACCAACTTTTAATTTTTTTTTTTTTAGTTGTAGATGAACCCAATATCTTCATTTATTTATTTATTTATTTTTATGTGGTTTTGAGGATCAAACCCAGTGCCTCATACATGTAAGGCAAATGCTGTACCACTGAGCTTTTTTAATACAGTGTTTATGTTTCAGGCCAAAGACACAACTAAAATGCTTATAAATCATTCAGTATCTAAGAATACTCTGTGGCTATAGCAGATATCATGTAAGAATTAAGTACAATGACGAATTTAACATTCTCTTTAAAGACCACAAATTTTTAATCTCATTTTGTTAAAAAAAAAAAAAAAAAAAAAAAAAAAAAAAAAAAAAAAACATTGTGTGTTGGTTTTACCTCTAAATAAATTTGGGGAGGTGCATAACTTGCATAAAATACTAGTTTGTACTTTAATGTGGCATATTATTAACATAATTGTTAGCATGTTTTCCTCTCCCTTCTAAAATCAGATTTTTGGCGGGCTGACCTTGCTTACAAGGTTACTTTGCTCTCTCGTAGTGTTTTATAAATCTATAATAAAATGCATTTAGAAAAGATATCAAAAAATTATATGAATATTATGCCATCCAAATATGACATATTCGTCATCCAAAACCTTTTAGTACCTTCTAATAATCTCAAATAACATAAGTAACATGGATATTGCTAGGAGTGAAATAAAATATATTTTCAGTTCACATTTGAAAAAAAAGGTTGAAATTAGAAATCAAGCGATTTTAAGGTTGTCAAGCAAAAATATATTGTTTGTTTAAATAAAGCATGCTTTCTAGTATTTCTATTGAATACCACTTGCTTTTTCACCTTTAATATTTTTAACTTAATAGATACATTTAACCTATTTCATTAAATAAGTTTATCTGAAAAAGGAAACTTTTTATCATCACCACAAAAGGAAATACAGTATTATTTACCATGAGTAGTAATGACCTTGGAAATGAATCTATATTGTGGAAACAACAGTTATTTTTCTTGTTTCACCTAAAATTAACTCACACACCAATTTGAAAAACATTGGTTTGTAGAGTTACAATCCATGTGTCCCCTCAGGCTTTGGAGAGAAATGTGCTTATACACTCATTGATGTCCTTGCTTAAAATATATCTGAAGTCTCCGAAGTTGAAGTGTCTTTTAAATTAACGTATTAAATTGTTTTTCTTACTTACGGAAAAACGTAAACAATTTATAAGTACAAAGTTAAAAAGCAAATTACTCTGATAAAAGATTATGCTAGTTACCCATCCCTTCATCCATTCTTTCCTTCCCTTTCCCTCTGCATATTAGGCTTTAACCACTGACTCTCAACCCCATGATAGCAACATCTATTGGCCCAATATGGTACTGCAACAACGTCCTACAAGGCAATGAAGAATAATGGGAGAAACTCAAAAGAGCTTGAAAAAAAAATGGGGGAAATTCTAAACTCAAAAACCTACTACCAAATTCTGAAAAATTTTCCAGAATACTAGTATATCCTACATGGTGTAAATTTAACTTAGAATATCTACAAATGTTCAACTCAATCTGAGAACAGACATTTGAGACAGTGTAGGAATATGTGACTGTATAGTGAAAATCAGTGGAAAAATAAGTTCCACTGTGAGCTATTCCCTTAACTCACTCCTCTGGGGTACAATGCCTCTGCCAATACCATTTACTATTTGTTTATTTTTCAAATATGTATGACACTGTTTTGGCATTTAGTTTTGTGTAACTCAAATTAAACAAACAAAACGCTCTAAGAGCTCATAATCCAAAACATAATTTTACTTTAATTTCATTTAAAAGCAAACTTAAGGGAAAAAAATAGTACTATCACTTTAGTAAGAACAGATTTTTAAGGCTAAGAAGTGGAATAAGACACTATATTTACCAAAAAAAAAAAAAAAAAAATAGAGGACTGGAAATTTGGAGAAATAATCCCAAAGTGAATCTCTTGAGCACCCTTTTAGCGTACCTTTGAACTTCAGCTGGAAGCATGCACAATTCCTAAAAAATACAGTTATTCAATTTTTTTCTTAGTGAGTCCTAAGCCAAACCCTTTGAGCTTTAGAAGAATGAGATTTTAAAGACCAGCCTCAATAAGAACAAGGTTGATCACTGTCTACTCTATCAATGACAGACTCTGAGAACAAATGAAGATAAACAGAAATCTAAACTCCTGTGCTGCTGGTTTTCTATAACCTGTAAATAAACACACATTTAAAGTAAATTCATGCAGAGAGATCAAACTTGAGAAAGTTCCTACTAGTTTGTTAGAGGGAAGAAGTGAGACATATCTATTGTGCTAGTTACCCATCTATTGGGTCATTCTCTTCTGATGGACTCTGAAACTTTCTCATTCTTGGCAAAGTGTCTAAAGAAAGACAACTGCACATTTTCTGGAGACAGTTTCTTTGTATTTACTTTTAAATTCTCTCTTCAAAGTTTTTCTCAAGTTAAATCCTTCTAGTAACATATTATTCGGTTCCAGTTTATCTTCCATGTTTACACCCAACCTTTGGATGTTTATAAACAGATATCATGCCCACTTTTAGTCATCTGTTTGCCATGTTAAACAAATGTAAGACCTTTTAATCTTGTTGCAGTTTAGTATCCCAAAGCCCTTAATCATTCTTATTGCTTGTCTCTGCACTATTTCCAATTTCCTAGATGTTTATTTCATTTGTGTTAGGGACACCCCACATCAAATTCCAGGTGTGGTCTCATTAGCATACTAGAATGCATCATACTTTTTTTTCTTTTTATCTTCTCTGGTATTATGTTTTGGCTGCCCTTCAAGTTCCCACCAACTCATGCTACTTTTAAATTCTAACAAACTTACATGTAATTTGCTTCTTTATTTTCACTGCACACAGTGTTTCTCTTGGCATATTATGACAATCCTGATTTCTGAAGTATGCCAATTACACATTTTGTCCCTTTGATTTTATTGGTTTATAATCATCTACATTTCAAAATAAAAATTCCACTTAATATCTTTTTAATACAACCCTTTTTATGTATCCTTATGATGTCTTCCTGCTCATGAAGTATCCACTGATTATAATTTGAAAATCCTTAAGTATACAATCCAATGGTTGGTGGAAGAAGAAATTAAATTTTATAGAGGGAAAATAAACTGACCGACAACTTTGAAGTAATTATTTGACATTAGTAACTCTAGCATCTAATGTATAAAATCTTAAAGTTAGGAAGACTACTAAATTGCAACAATCTATGCTGAATACTTTTGAATGAAAATATTATAATATGACATTAATAGAAACTGACAAAAACTTTGTAATATTCCTTTCACTATATTTAATAGCACAAATACTTAGAAACAATTTATTTGTACAGTGTTTTCCAATTTCACATATTCTCAGCACTCCCTAACACACCTTTGAATGACTTTGCCTGATCACATGATTCCTTTATTCCACCATCCTTTCAAAAAAAGAAATCAGGTGGGCTAGGGTTGTGGCTCAGCGGTAGACCACTCACCTAGCATGTGCAAGGCCCTGAGTTTGATCCTCAGCACCCACATAAAGATAGATATTTAAAATAAAAGTAGTGTGTCCAAATATAACCAAAAAAAATAAAATATTTGGGGCTGGGGATGTGGCTCAAGCAGTAGCGCGCTCGCCTGGCATGAGTACGGCCGGGGTTCGATCCTCAGCACCGCAAAGGAACAAAGATGTTGTGTCCGCCGAAAACTAAAAAATAAATATTAAAAAAAAAAAAAAAAGAAATCAGCACTCAGTATATCTACTTTTTATCTCCTAATCCTACAAATCTGACTTTTGCTTCTTTTATAGAGGATGATTCCTTAAGATCATCAGTGGTCTCCCATTTTTTGTTTCTTAGTCTTCATGATCCTTGACATTCAGGAAGTATTTGGCACTACTGACGACAGGCTTCTAGTTATGCATTTTTCAGTTTCCATGATTCTGAGTTTATCCTGAGATTGCTACTACTCAAGATCCTGCAGAGCTTCTTTCTCTGACACTCAAAATCCACCTCGGCAAAATTTCTCCTCTCTTTCTGCAGGATGCTCTCTCTTTACAACTGTATTCACTTCCATCTCTTCTTTCATCTCTCAGTGGGTAACTGAAGGACATCCGTGTCCTTCCTAGAATCCTGGGTATCTTCCCCTGCAGTCTTGTCAGCATCTCAAGCTGAGTGTGCTGGAACCTGAATGCATCACCTCATTCTCCATTCTCTCCTCAGTCACCAGCTCTTCCTGACTTAATTGTGTTAATGGCACCATCTTTGTTGAATTCATCCTTCGTTCTTGATTAACTTTTCCTATGTAAGTAATGGAAAACAGGACAACTGTATCTTATGCTGGCAGTGTCTCTTCATCTGTCCTTCCACTTTTTAATTATTGCTGCCTTTCAGGTCAGAGTATCTATGTCTTCTGTCATAATTGGCTTCCCCACTGTTCTTAGCTCTTCTCTGCTAATCCTTTAGGCAAAGATATGAGTTTTTTCTTTCTTTATGGTATGGCCCTTTTCTCAGTTAAACATTCCCAGTAGCTTCCAAATGCTTTATTTAATAAAATACAGATGTCTTAACCCAGCACTGATAACTACCCAGATCTCACATGGCAAATTGGAATTTTGTATCTTCATTTCCTTCTAATGCACAGTGCCTTGTATCCAGTAGGCACTTCATAAATGTTTACTAAAAGAAGTAGGTGCTAAATAAAAGATTCCAAATATTTCAGTTTATAAACTGATGCAATAGAACAGTAGTAACAGAACATTCAGTGTGGTGGGGCACCTCTTCTTGTGATCTGGTTTTGAGGAGTGCCTGCTCATGTAGCCCTTTGGACAATTTGATAAATTCTCTAAGCCCCAAACAAGTTTTCTATGTTGTATTCTACTATTCCATTTTTCCCCCCACTTTTCCCTATTATCAGAAATAACATGTTCTCGTAAGTCCTGCAATTTGCGATCTGTGATGAACAACTCTAGCTCTGTGATTTAATTTCAAAAGCAATCTGTAAGTCTTTAAACAATAACAAACAAACAAAAACACTAGAGTACTACAAATGGCTCAGGGTTGAAGCTTGAAGACAACACTCTGAGACAAGAAACTTTTATCTACAAGACAGGAAGGACTGGGTTAGAAAAAGGCAGGAGGGGAAGAATCAGGTCGGTTGCCTCTTATCACTTTCTCTATATTGCAGCACCTCAAGTAGTGCTGGGAAGATAGCACCAATTATTATCGCATTGAACTAAAGGAAGTGACTCCAGTTGTAGTTTCCCCTGCTAACTTGATTTTTAACTTAAAAGGGAACCATAGTTAACCCAACTAAAAAAGAAAGGCTATCTCACAAAGTTTTATTTCAAGAGGAAATGAGAGAGTGCATGTAAACAATGCTCTGTGAACTCCACAGTGCTAAAGAACTCTAAAAAACTCATGTGAGATGGGTGAGATGGACTTCAGGAAAGGTTTTGTGTTATTGCTTCTCAATTCTTCCCCTTCTGAATATGTGATTGGATAAAATGCTATGCCATTCTTCTCAAACCCTCAAATAAGGACACATATAAATGGTAGGAACAGATCTTTCATCTCCATGAGAACCAATGAAGCTACTTTAATTATGAATGAAAACAAACAAACAAACAAACCCCATAAACCAGGTGCAATGGCCCATTCCTGTAATCCCAGTGGCTCCAGAGACTGAGACAGGAGGATCACAAGTTCAAAGCCAGCCTCAGCAACTTATCAAGGCCCCGAGCAACTTAATGAGACCCTGTCTCAAATGAAAAATTTAAAAAAGCAGGCTTTTATTGTGGCTCAATGGTTAAGCTCCCAGGGTTCAATTTGATATCAAAAACAAATAAATAGAAGCATAAACATTTGATAAATATTTTTTTCTCCAGATTGGCCTTATGGCTAAACAATGTTTTTTTTTTCCAAAGAAAAACATGTTGATTAGAAATGATGAATTCATAATTATGCTTCATTCTCATCTCAAGGTTATTCCTTGGCTTTTCTATAAAAATATTTACTTTGAAATTTATTCAAACAAATACTCATTTACTTAGTCCTCCAATTTACACCAACCAGTTTTAGTATTGCTATATCCATAATACTATGAAAAATAAACCTATTGAGAAGAGTTCAAGATCTGAATGCACTCATTTCGTTTTTAGATTGTGTGTGTGTATGTGTGTATAAATTATGTAGAGTTGAAGTTTTGTATTTCACAAGTTACTTGGAATAGTTTTTTTCCTACTTCCCCCTACCTCAGGTGACTACGCTCTTCAATTGAAATACTATTGAGTCCATTTGCTTTCTCATCCCTGTTTAGCTAATTTTATTTTCTGAATATAAAAAAAATATTATATGATTCAAAGAAACTACCAGAACTAAAGCCACCCAGGACACCAGTGTAGGGGAACTCAAACACATTGAATTCCCAAACCCTCTTCCCTGACTGACAACTACATTTTGTCCTAATCAAGAATAGTTCCTAGGTAAGTGTCTCTGCTGACAGACCTCACCTTAGAATTTTCTTCTCCATTTACTCAGGTCTCCTCTGGCCTCACTCAGTTCTGTCTGACCACCCTTTCTTCATCCCTTCCTGAAATTCTCTGACCACTCAAGTGGGGATTCTAAGCATTCTCTCTTACCATTCAAGCATTCTCACTTGAAGTAAGGAGGTAGGGAAATGAACCTGGCATAGTTCCTGTCTTTTAGAACTTTCAGTCTAGAATCAAAAACAGGGCATTTAAAATAGTTATTACAGGAGAAAGAAAGTGTGGAGCTCCTTAGGGGAAATTCTGACAAATGTGCTTCATTCAGAGCAGAGAGAGTTTGCTTCCAGCAAAGGAAAGAAGGAGGTATCATCTGACCTCACCTTAGATTGTGAAGAGTATTTATGCTTAGGAGTATGCATAATTCAGCAAAACAAAAACAGGAGCAAATGGATCTTCTTCCCTCCCTTCCAAAACAATACTCCTGTCTCTGTGGCCTTTATTCCCTTAATGGGCCCTGTGCCCTCCCAGCTGTCTAGAGGTGGAAATGCGTCTGTTCATCCCTTGGACTTCTCTATCCAAACAGTTGCCCAGTTGTGTAGTTTCCACTTTGCTTTAATAAACTTTGCTTTATCCCCTCCTTTGTGTTTTATTTTAATGCTAACTTAATCTAGGCCTCCTGTTCTCTCACACAGACAATATAAATAGCCATGTAATTGGTTTTCCCGTTCATAATGCTTTTCCCCACTTATCCTATCGGATTACTCACTTTACAACCCAGTTCTGTTCATGTCACTCCTTTATTTGGGGGGCAGAGAAACTTTTGTGCACATTCCAGATCTCTAACCTCTAGTCCCACCCTGTCTTTTCCCCACTACCTCCTACCCTTCCAGCTACCAACTACAGGTGATCTTTGTTTTTTTCTTATGAACATCCTCCATAGTCTCAAGAGTCTTAGGTATGGATTATAGACTAGGTAATATGACAATGTGTAATAACACACTAAGAGCAGACTACATTTTAAATTTCTCTATGGTGCTTCATGCAGAACATTACACATAGTAGGCAATCTGTAAAAATGTGCTAAAGAAATTAATCTAACTGTTCAATAAAATAAGTACATGCAGTTTGGGACTCCTCCTATTGCTTGGGCCTCAATGAAGGATACTTCAGTACATGATTTGGTTATGAATTTGATATAGATATTTTAAGAGAGAAAGTAAGAGAGGACAGAGATCCCCCGGAAGCTCAATAGTGACAATAGCCCAGGAGTTATTGCATCTACTTTATAGGCTGTTACTGAGAAATTGCTCATTGAATCACGCACTGCTATCATCAGAATTATAGGTTGCTCATGTTTTGAATACGCTGAAAATTGTGTACCAAATCAAGTTTCTCTTTCTGACTTACTGCTAAAATTTTTAGAAGCATACTGAATACACACATCCAGCATGTGTGTGGGCTGCTGTGGGGCATTTCTTTATCTCAGCTTTTCCCTACACCGTTTAAGACCTTGTCCTACCTTCTTTCTTTTCTACCTACTTTTGTTTTTTAGTCATATTTTTTCCACATCAGCTGCCAATGAATAGCTTTTAAGAAGTATTTACACTATCTTGAATGATTCTATAACAAAAAGTAGCACAAAGTTCATCGAAGTAAATCTAGGGCTAGGATTTTAGGGATAGTGTCTTATTTCTGAAGCATTTTATAATATTTATAAATGAATTCCTTTCACATTTTCTGTAACTTGCTTGTTCCACCTTAGTCATTAATCTACCCGCTGCCCCCCCTCAAAAAAAGCTTCAGATAACTTATTTCTTCTCTTTTTCAATAAAGTAAATAATTGTCATAGAATAGCAACTTTTATAAGCTTATAAAGAGATTTGGATGTAATGTGGCCCAAACTTTTCCTCCTTTAGCTTTCTAGTTGCAGAGAGGTTACATAACTTGTTCATTAGTTGTTGGAGAAATGGAAGTAGAATGCAGGTCTCTGAACTCTTCTATGACACGAACAGAGTATTGTGCCTGTGGACAAGTTGTTAACAAGAGCCTGTAAAAATAAAATTATTTTTTATAACATTGTGCAACTAACTGGGAAGTAACATAATTGACAAGACATCCTTTTTACATCCCTCTTTTTTTGTTTTCCAGATTAATACTTTGTAGTACCTTATATTTTCTGGTTCCAAAAGGAGATATACAAGATAATTGTTCAGTATAATTCAAAATATTATTACAAAGATGGGATGAAAGATCCATCTACCATGGTTCTCAAAATTCATGAGTTAAGAGAATACAACCTGCTTTCTCTACTGATACTGCAGAGAGAAGCTGGCTATTAATTCAGCAGCAAGTTATACCTAGCAAATGAGAGTGAACTACAAGCATACCTATATGTAACAACTTTTTTTTTTAAAGAGAGAGAGAGAATTTGTTTTTTAATATTTATTTTTTAGTTTTCGGCAGACACATCTTTACTTGTATGTGGTGCTGAGGATCAAACCCAGGCGGCACGCATGCCAGGTGAGCGAGCTACCGCTTGAGCCACATCCCTAGCCCCACAACTTTTTAATTTAAAATTTTTGTTTAGATAATTAGAACAAACTAAAAATATAGAAATTCAAATAAAATTTATGTTTACTATTTTTAGACTAAGTCAGGATTTCAACTTATAGTTCTTAGCATTAAAGCAAAATTCAGAGATATATTTTATAACACAACTTCTTTATCAGTATTAGATGACTTTTCTCAAATCAATGCCAGTAAATATTGAATAAATCATGATTTTTGAAAGGCTATCAAACTAAAAACAAAGAATGATACAGATAACACACCTAAGGACTGGTTACCAGACTGAAACCACGGTAGTACTCATTGATAACAACTGAAAGTATTCATTTGTATTTTTAATATTAGAATTGTTAAAATGATTTTTTATTTTGTCATAAAATTTCATAGCCTTTGATTTACAACTTTTAAAACACTTTATGCTGACATTTAGATTATTGCTAAGAAAAAATGTCTAACTTTAAGCCAATTTGAAGAGCTTACATATTTTATGTTTGTGGTATTCCTCAGATGAATATGTAAAATTAAAATAGGTTTCTATTCCCAAATAGCAAATATCATGGCTCATCAAGACTCACACTCATTTCATAAATTAAGCCCACAACAGCTTTGTTTATAAATTTAGTTTAATCTGCAAACAATGCTTCAGGGTTATTTCAAAACAAATTCATTGTAACTTTGAAGTGTGTTCTTATATGGAACAGTTAGCTTCTCATGGCCCTCACTTGTGTGTATACCCTGAATAAGTAGCTAAACTAACTATTAATTTAACTTACCACCTGTTGTGGAGTTTACAAATGGCACCGTGATGCCATTCTTGATCAAACATTTGAAGGAAATATTTTCTCTCTTTATTTTTTTCAATCTCTACTTCACTAAGATGTCTTAAATTACTAAACATTGAATCTGTTATTCTTACATCACCAACATTTCTATTAAGGTAGGAGTGATAATTTTTTTTTAAAGAAAAACTCATAAGGGATTATTCAATTCAGTACAAACAAAAATCTCATACTTTCAAGGACTTCATGCCATTCTGAAAATGAGTGTCTATGACTTTGCTCTTGTTTTAAAATTTTCTGTATTACCTGAAATTTGAGAAAGCCTATCACATTGAACAAATCAAACCCCAAATTCTAGTTATCATTTACAGCTCTTCTCATATAAATTAAATAATCTACACTTTAAAAAATCCCCCTCTCAGTCTAGGGTTGTGACTCAGTGATAGAGCACTTGCCTAGCCGTGCAAGGCCCTGGTTTCGATCCTCAGCACCACAAAAAAATAAATAAATAAAATAAAGACATTGCATACAACTAAAAAATAAATATTTTTTTAAAAGCCTCCTCTCTTGCAAAGACCATTGCCTCATTTTAATATTCTTAAGTGGTGCTTCATGATTTCATGACTTAATGGACTTTTATTACGAGACTTCCAGAACTTTCCTGTGAGGTAACAGAAGATTCCCAATTGTTACATAAAATTAAGAAATGGACACATACAATACTCCTTCATTGCAGTTGCCCATATTGAACCCTCTGAAATCTCATGAGATTTTTTCATGTAGTATGGCCATTAAAACTGTAATCCCATTCTAGGTACAGGTGAGGAAAAATGGAACAAACATTTCTCTTATGTTTCTATTATATTTTTGTTTGTGGTGCTGGGGATTGAACCCAAGGCCTTGTGCATGCAAAGCAAGCACTCTGCCAACTGAGCTATATCCCCAGCCCTTGTTTTTGTTATATTTTTAAACCATATGAATAATACAACCAAATGCTCTGTGGTAGTCTCACCAGCATTTGGTTCAATTTCTTCAAAAAGTAATCTTATTATAGGAGTTATCCCCCTAGAATTGTAAGCAATAATTTAGAAGTCATCATTCTAAAATATTATTTATGGTAAACTCGACTAAGTCTCACTTGCAATGTATATCCAGAAATTCACCACCACAGAGCTTTTCCTGCATAAAATCCTAGAATATTCTTCTGAATGTTTACTTAACATTTATAAAATGAAATGGCTTCATGTCATTTAAAAGATTAGACCATCAACTGAACATTTCTTTCTATATATCATCTTCAAAAACATTATGTGTCTTTTCTGTCCATTACTCTGATACTAAACCTTAGAATGCCATTTATACTATTCAGTTTCTCAGATGTAAGTCAGTATCAATGTCAAAAGAAAATAATTGCTTTTATTAAATAAAATGTGATCTTTGATACAGAAGGTATTTAGCTTCTAATCACAAATAGAAATAAAAGCAATAACAAAAACTATGTTCTTTTTTTTCTCCCGAATGTTTTATATTTTAACATTTATTCGTCTTACCAGTAATTTTGTATGCTATTTTTTTGTTTGTTCACGTAACCTGAAAGTGAGATTCATCCATCTAGTAGAGATTCGAGGGTTCCCTCCAAAAATTTGAAAATTGAAAATTGCATTGCAACTCCACCAGATACTTTGTACCTTCACTGTTGGAATGATAGATAATACATTATACCAAACAATCACACAGTTTCATTATTAAGTTCCGTGAAATCTCCTCAATCAAATCTGTGTGGTCCTAGTAATTTAGTGTACAGGTGCACATGGAGAAAAAAAAAAGGATTTGGAAAAGCAGCTGCCTAATTAAGAGGAAGTAGAGGGGAGGGAGGCAGGATTAGATAAAGGAGTTTTATGTTGATCCTAGTACGCTCATATTTAAGGATGCCCACGTCCCACTTTTAGTAAGCATTCCTTTGACAGCATCTACAATACATAGCCAACTAGCACCAACTCAGGACTTGGTACATAACATGTACTCAATAGAAGTTTATTACATAAAGAATTTAACCCAAACTGAAAGTTAGAATTTGATACTATTGATACTTCCTTATGTTTCCTTGCAGCCACCTTTCTTGGGGTTTGGGGCAGTTTTGAATGCATAAACATTAAGGGTTCTACATCACAAAACAGGAGAATTGATCTGATATACCTCCATCTAAATGGTAGCATATTCTGGGGGACAGAGGGAAGGAGGGAGGGAGGAAGAAAGAGAAAAGAATAGAGTGAAAGTTTTTAATTATGAAGGGCTAAACATTCGTAAGTTTTTTGGGATCTTTTATTACTTCAATTTAAAACTTACATTTTACTTCAATTTACATTTTAAATTTAAGTAATATCTCTTATTGATGACATATCATAATGAGAGAAGAGGATAGGATTATTATAAACCCCCTGCCACACCATTCAAAGCCCAGATGGTATTTCAGTTATTCATTAAACTACACCATTTTGAATGTGCTGATCTGGAAAACAATGGCCTTTTGCCTCTAATTCTTATAACACTAAATGAGTGTCAAGAAATTAGTTCCCCCAGAACCCTTACAGAAGCAATGCCAGTGCAATTTGTTTCTGAGCCACTTTGATAGGTACTGTAAAGCTTTTTCATCTTGAGAGTGCTGGCATTGAGTAACTTTAATTGTTGGTTTCAGATATCAGTCACCATCAGGAACACAGCTGGATACTGATAGATGTCCCTTGGGAATAAGCATTTTGGATTACTTTGAAGTCAATTGGTCTGAACATGAAAATTTTAGTGGCAGATTTCTCTTCAAGATATACTCAAGAAAAGTATCATTTAAAACAAAAAACTCTCTAGAATAAGAAACCTCAAAGGAAAATGTTCCTCCGTGGCAAAAAGTGTTAATCAAATAAACCAGAAAAACATTTTTCCCAAACCCATAATTTCTAGACTTTGGGTTGCTCTCAGTTGGATGCAAACTGGCTTTAACTCTTTCATTTTGTTCCTGAGCATTCTTGGTTTAAAATTAGGCATTTTTGTAAGTTATGAGGATGATAGAATACACCTGGCGAGGGAGGTACAGTGTTCCTTGGTGCCATGCAACATGGAGCCCTGCTTGGGGATGCTGGTTGTGCCTGGCAATGACTGATCATTCCCATGTTCATTGAAAAACAGGAGCCTCCCTATCAGTCTTAAGACCAATGTCTCCTGGTCCTCTGAGTTGTCTGGTTTATACCGATGGGTTAGGAGTGACTCATTTACTCTCTAAAGGGTATGAGAGGACAGTGAGGCTAGTTTCTGTCAAAGATTAGAATATCTCAATTTTGTTTCCTACTGGAGGGTTTCCATAAATCTGTTTTTAAATGAATAGTGGTTTATAGCAGAGTTTTCACATCCTTGAATTAGAATCAAAAGTAACATAGTATTAAAGTGCTTGGGTTCCAAATCAGGGAGCATGGCAGAGCAACAATGCTAGACTAAGTGCTGTATATTGGCATCAGGCAATGAATTGGCATTTTTCAAAAAAGGAGAAGGAAAAATATAAATAAAAGAGGAAAGCCATATGAAAATAAAGGTAGGTTGATTTTCATGTTTTTACCAAAATTATTTCCACCAGGATCCCAAATTATTCATCTCTGTCTAACTCCAACTTCAGCACAGATAAGTTTGAATTAACACAAGGCTAATCACACTTTATTCTTTCAGTTTTCTCCATCTTGGGGTTCCCTAGAATACCACTAGAGAGCTTCATTTCTTCTTCATTGGAATCATGGAGAAATTTTGTTCCAGACATTGCATTTGTTGTAGGGTTACTGGTATACCTAGAAGCAGAGTGGATAGGGATGATTGTTATAAGAATATCTGCCATCAAAGCATATTTGTCTTAGCATCCAGTTGTGAACCAGCTGCAAAACAAATGAATGTGCAGTTCTTTTTAGAATTAGAGATATAAAGATAAACCACATAAATGGAAACTCAGTAGCATGGAGGCTGTTATGAACATCATCCAGCCATGGAATCAGAAGAATGAACTGCATTTTAAAGTTGTATGTCTATCACTGGAAGATGCCTCTTTTGCTCATGATTCATGATAACACTTTATACTTCAGTTATCAAACTGTGCTTGATGCCCCTACTATTTTCTCTTTGACATATGGACCAGAGGTCATGGTCTAAGAACTTCACTAGGAATCCAGAGCCTAGGATATAAGCTTTGCTTTTGTTACCATTTATTGTCACCTAATCTTTCTTTGTCCAGTTTCTTAATATTCAAAGAAAGTGGATTTGGCTCAGTTATTCATCTATAAAATCTGCTCCAGCATTAGCTTAGTTTGGTAACCCCACTTACCCCTCTTTTTAAAGCTACTTCTTTGTCAGCCAATGAATAAGCACTTAATTGTTACCTAATATGTACCTAAGTTGGATGAATTTCTTAGTGACTAAATAAATCTGTTTCCCAACTGAGGCCAGTTCTATAAATGGCACGTAAATTAAACCAATAGCATAAGGATTGCTCTGCTCAGATGTTTTCAGATTTTCTTGTGCAGAGTAACTGCAGGTCAGGGAGCAATTGCGTGCATGGATCTGGCTGTTAATTTAGCATCAGAGGACCTGTGCTAATCCAGGGTAATTACTTTTCAGGTCCAGCTTATCATGAGTGTGTGAATATGGCTGTTATTCAGATGGTGTTTGGTAACAACTTTCAATTGATGTAAGTCATATTAGTAGACAAAATTACATTTAAGGAAAAGGTGGTTGAACTGTTCAGTGAAACCCACACCAATGTGCAGTGGATATGTAGAATGTGTGTGTGTGTGTGTGTGTGTGTGTGTGTGTGTTTACATGAAAGTAATTATGTTTCATCAGGACTGAGATCACCACAGGGCTGTCTAGTCATTGGTGGGTTTTTAAGAAAACTCATTTTTCCCAAAATATCTCATCCAAAGCTTTCAAAAGGATTCCTAACACCACATTATTAAAAATGATTCTTGCCAGACGTGGTAGCTATCACCTATAACCCCAGTGACTCAGGAGGCTGAGGCAAAAGGATTCCAAGTTTGAGGTAAGCCTCAGTAACTTATCGAAGCCTTAAGCAAAGAACTTGACTCAAAATAAAAAAAAAAATTAAAAAGGGATGGGGATATGGCTTAATGGTTAAGCATCCCTGAGTTAATTTCCCAGGAACAAATATATATATATATTCTTTTGAGCTAAATCAAGATTCATCTATCCATATGACTCTATAGGATATTATTGGATATATATATCTTTGTTCATGACCCTTTCAAGCTAACCTTTCGGAACTTTCATGTTTTGTCATGTAATATCCAAATTGACTGTCATTAAGAATGTATTACATGATGATGGTGTTTTAATATGGGATAGAGAAGTACAGTGTTCTTGGGGCCTGGCAAGAACAGATTTAGGAGAAGGATTCCAGGGAAGATAAATGGCAGGTAGGAAAGAAGATGAGCATCCGAAGGAGAGCCTAGGATCTGGGAGAACAAAGTGAACACAAAGGGAGAGAGGAGGATAACCAAAAACCTATTAATGATTTCTCTAAACCTGATGTAGAAATTTAAAAAAAAATGTTTTTCCTAATTTCTGCTTCTTGAAGCTCAGTAGCTAAGGGATAGGACAACAACAAGAACAACAAAAAAAACACTACCGACCTATTAGCAAAGTTCCACAGATAAATGTTTTGTGTAAAAGGAGTAATTTTTCTGTAGTATGTAAACATGGAGTAATACTAGCTATGTGCTTATTCCATGTGTTTCATGGATTATCTCCTCAATTCTGGTAGCAGCTCTAAGAGCCCTTTTTACAGATGAAAACATTAAAGCTTAAGGAGGTCAAGCCATAAGTGAGGCTTACTCTGCTCAGTGAGAAGCAAGCCCAGTAGAGACTCAAATCTAGATTCTTGGAACTCCAGGGATGGATTGTTAAACAATGCTGGAAGAGGACTCATGATGGTTGGCTCACACCATTTGGGGGGTGGGGAACAAACAGACTAAAATCAAAGCCAAAAACTATTATTTGCTGTGGAATGTATAAAACCATGTGAAAATGCATAAGCTTATAGACTGCATTTAAATTGAATCAGGAATGAACCAGAATCATCACTAATTTCTTCAGCAGCCTTCCAAGCAAGCAGCTGAACTAACCATTCTACAAATTGAATTAAGGGGAGGCTGCCAACCTAGGAACTTATAGTAGGCCTGGGACTAAGTAAAGAATTTCAGAAAAATGGAATATAGCTGACAGTATTAGTAATTTGGCATTACTGTTATGCTGTGTGTTGCTGCCCGCCTTATAGGAGGGGCACTGATGGGAAAATTCCTTGGGCTGGTTTGAATGCTGGGGACTAATTCATTCCTCTGGGCGCCTTTCAATGAGGCCATGCTTTTGGTTACTGTGACCGCTCGTGTAGGATAACATTACCGTAATGGCATCCGTGGCCAAGATACATGACAGCTAAGGCTGGGATGTTTATTCCATTCTACCCTCATGTGTTCCAGTTCTCTGCAATTGTTTTTCCACTTGGGTTTTGATATTTGATGTTAACTCAGCAGAACTTGGACTTTGAGTCAGATTTTTCTCAACTCCAATTTAAGATAAAAAATACTGTAAATGTGTAACTTGAATGGTAAGTGTAAGTTCTAAGGTAGGGTGCACATAGGTGAAAATGGGAGCCATGTTCCAATGTTACCTAGAAGTAAACTGTGGGGCTGAGGCATAAGGCAGTACCTACAAGTAAGAATAGTATCATGTCTAGACGTCTCTCCCAGGCCTTATACAGTTTGTTTACCTCCTTGGGCCCATGATTAGAATTCCTTTCTCAAATGTGATTATGCCTACAAACCATCCAGAAAAAGATAATCCCAGGAAAATAAACAAAAGTCCTCTACAGACACTTAAAAAAAAAAAAAAAAAAGGTATATAGAAAATCAACAAGTACACAAAAAGGCATTCATTTTTTTATCATTAGTGTATTAACAATCAGCAAATGACAATTATGGTGAGATATGATCATATATATGCAAAAATAACTAAAGGGAAAAGGCCAAAACACTTAAGTATTGGGGAGGATTTGGGGGGAAAAAAAAAAAAAAAAACTCCAACATTCTGCTGCAGGGATTACACATTGGTTAACCAGTAAGAAATTCTAAGTCTTTACCAAAGTTGACATACGTGTACTCAATGACTCAGCAATTACACTCGTAGGTATATATCCACCAGAAAGACAAAGTTATGTTAATCAAATAAAGCAAAACAAATGAACATACCAAAAAAAAACCATGGAAAAAATATTAATGGCTCATAAGTCATTCAAACTAGAAGCTACACATATACCAATGTACAATAAAATTAACAAATAAATTGTAGCATATTCACACAATGGAATATTATGTATTCAACAATCATGGGCAACATTACAGAGGAATCTCACAAGCATAATGGTAAATAAAAGAAAGTATGGTTTAATTCAAGTAAAGCACAAAAATGGGCAATATTTATGTTGTTGGAAGTGAGAACAGGGCATATTCTTGGGAGTGCAATAGCTGGAAAAGTCTCGAGGACGGTTAGTACTGCTCTGCTTCTTGATCTGGGTTCTGGGTACTGGTATACATCCACCTCCTTGAATTGGACATTTAGTACTAATGTATCTTTTCTGAAGGAATGTTATTTTTCAATAAAATTGTCTTTAAACAGGGGTAAGAGACTATTTCTTGCAAAATACATTAATCTGAGTGTCACACCAACAAAGTTGTTCATCATGTTGGTTACCAGTACCCTTGAAAAGCAGAGAGTGGGAAGAAGACATGATGTGTCACAGGACAAGAAAATTTTGATATGGAAAGAAATATAAGACCTGTCTTAAAGGGAAGACAAGGCAGCTCACATTAGGTCCAGATGAGAGCTGTTGCGGATGCAGCTACCTCTAGAGGCAGTTTCTGACTCCTTTGGAGAGCCTGGATCAGGACAGGCATAAGTAGGCAATTGAAGAGAGAAAGAGAGGCTGTGGTACAAAAAGGAAATCTGGAGGGGAGGACCTAAAAATAAATTTCCCTTTTTTCACAATTTACTTATGTCTTAATTTACTTGAAAATAAAATTGAGGGCTGGGGATGTGGCTCAAGCAGTAACGCGCTCGCCTGGCATGCGCGGGACTCTGGGTTCAATCCTCAGCACCACATAAAAATAAAATAAAGATGTTGTATCCACCAAAAACTAAAAAATAAATATTAAAAATTCTCTCTCTTTCTCTCTCTGTCTCTCTCTCTCTCTCTCTCTTAAAAAAGAAAATTGAGCCAGGGCACAGTTGTGCACGCCTATAATCCCAGTGGCTCCAGAGACACAGGCAGGAGGATCTCAAGTTCAAAGCCAGCCTCAGCAAAAGCAAGGCACTAAGCAACTGAGTGAGATCCTGTCTCTAAATAAAATACAAAATAGGGCTGGGGATGTGGCTTAGTGGTTGAGTATCCCTGAGCTCAATCCTTAGTACCCCCCTCCTAAAAAGAAAAGAAAAGAAAATTGATGTTTTTCCAAGTTCCATGGAGTTTAATTAAACTCTCCCTAATAATTCAGAACAGTGTTCCTCTCTCCCTGTCAGCCTTGGGCAGAGGTTGTATTATTATTCAGTGCTTCTTTCTTAGTTTTGCACTAACTATTCAGTAGGAAATGGGTGAGAACAGAAGAAAGCAAGTGAGGAATAAATCCATGTAGAGCATTCATTCTGTAGAAGTTGTAGACAGTGAATTGTTATCAACAGAATCACCAAGAATTTTGCTTTTCAGATAACAAAAACTCAATACAATTCAACATGATTTCAATATTAAATACAAGAGCTTTAATTAGTTAACATATTCATTATGTAATTTATTGTAAGAAAATTATTTTCTAAATTTATCATTCATTTTATTTCATAAGTCTTTGCTGAAACTTTATCTTATGCTACTATTAGGTACTTATCCTCAAACTTAAGAGAGCATGAACTATTAAAGCAGTCCCTCAAAACATTGGAAACTATAAGTAAAATATAAATCATAGAATTTTTAAATAAAAGAAGTGGCATGCACCCAAAATAGAATGTACTCTTTAAGGAGTCACTTCGATGAGTCAAAAATTATGGCAGAGAATCAATCAATAAATTAAAAAGCATAAAGTCTAGACTTCAATGTCCACGGAGTATGTTTCTAATACCAGTTAAATATGTTTGCTTCACTTCATTTAAGGGTATAGCCCTGTGAATCTCACGCCTCTGTAGTGGAACTCTTCTGCTGTTTATTTTTGTCTGTTTCAGTCATTGAGAATATTCAGGAGAGGAGTCACTTGTTTTCATCTCATTTTTCTGGGACCTGTTACTCTCTTGGATTGCAGCAAAGACCACAGTCCCCACAGCAGTTTTCAATCTCAACAGATTCTTTTCTTTCTTTCAAAGATCACAGAGATGGCCTCCAACCAACATGTGCAAAGTCAAGTTCACGAGCAGGATGCAACTTCTCTCCTCTCTGAGCAATTTGTTCCCCTTGGCACCAAAGATTACTTTTGTCGTTCAACAGAAATACCAATTTAAGGGCTGGGGATGTGGCTCAAGCAGTAGCGCGCTTGCCTGGCATGTGCGGGGTGCTGAGTTTGATACTCAACACCACATAAAAATAAAATAAAGATATTGTGTCCACCTCAAACTAAAAGATAAATATAAAAAAAAGAAATATCATTTAATTCCCACAGAATTTGATACTGAGATTCTTTTTGATCTCCTTCCTATAATTTGAGGAAATCTGCCACTTCAGCATCACCAGGATGTCAGTTACATTCTTAATAATCATTGCTCTTCAAAATAATTATTACTCCTATATTCTAGAGTAAAGAACCATTCAAGATTTCCAAAATGTCACAAAAACATAGAAATTCCTAATCATGTCCAGGTTGGAATGGATCAGAGATAGGTGTAGTAAATTATAAATGATTATTATCATAAAGAAACAAAATTAAAACCACCAGGAATTATATTGAAGGCTATATTTGCAAATTCAAATAGCATAAAATTCAATAAAAAAGTATTTCATCATCCAAGACATATTTTAAATAACCCAGGCTCTGAATTTAGTACACCAGGCAAAAAGAAATCCCAGCCTCATCAGGAGATCTGTTAATATTATTAGGCCTTAGTTATCTAATTTAAAAAAGGAAAAAATAGTAATACTTACCTCATGAATTAAAGAAAATTATGGGACTTAAACATATAATACCTGTAAATATTTACACAGATCCATAGTTGACACTAAGTAAATTTTAGTTATTTTTATATTGTTATATACAATTATTAACCTTTTAATTATGGAAAATTCTTATTATTTTCAGTGATTCTGTTCTATAAAGTACCTTGAACACTGAATTGTTAAGTACTGAATTATTGCCTCTGGGGAAAATTCAAAGTTTAGCTCGGGGAAGCCTCTGGTGATGATATTTTTATCAACTGAGCAAAGCCTTGTGTTATGTACATTGCTGTTTAGCTTCACCTTACTTGATATTCAGTTGATTCATTAACACTGACCTCACAGCCACAGCACCACAGCTCATACCTAGGTGAAGACTGTCTAACACGTGCATTTTCTTCATAGGCACATCACAGCTCTTTGGATCTTAGCAACATAGATAGCATTTCAGCACTATGCTTGGGTCCATTTTAAATAGTAGCATCCCCAACATTAAAAGGAGACTTTTTCACAGGAAATGAGAAGGCAGAATATCACTTTCTTCATCTTGAGTTGGGAATACACACTCTCTGTAATTGAGATTTTTCACTCTGCTGAGCATGGTGCATGTTGGTGATTGACTGTGAGAGCAACAATGGCATTGATGCTCCAATTACATATAAATGTGAGCCTATAGGCAAATTTCCAAATATAAAATCTGCAAATAATGATAAATTAATTGTATTGTAGTTTCATAAAACCAGAATTTAGTTTGGCTACATAATAGAGTTCAAAGGAAATCAGCAGGGCAAGGAATTATAGATTAACACTGAGCCAGGAAACACAGGACTGGGAATGAGTTTGCCAGGCACACTTATAAGAAGTTAGTTCTTTTTCTAATAATACTGAGGCACTTCCACTAAATGGTTTTGCTTAGAAGAGTGTCATGGCTACATTTGTGTTTTATAAAGAGCACTCACATGTAGAATAGAAAACACCCCTAAAATTGTGCCTTGCACATTTTGTGCACTCAATATTTGCTGCAAAAATTCACCACTGACTGAATGAGTGGAGAGAATAGTTTTGTTGGGGTGGGTGGCATATAAGATGTTGTTGCTATTCAACACATGCTAAAGGTTCTGGCATTGGGCCAAAGGGGGGGGGGAATAAAAGTCAATCATATTAGAAAGAATGTAGTAAATCCATTTCTATTTGAAGATGATGTGATCTTACATATAGAAAATCCTGTGAAATCTACTAAAAACTATTATAACTAATAGTTTTAGCAATGCTACAGAATACAAAAGCCAACTGTATTTCTACAGTTACAATGAAAATGAAATTAAGAAAATAATTCCATTAAAATACTTGGGAATAACTTTAGCAAATATATATAAAGCCTATACTCTAAAAACTATAAAAAAAGTGTTGAAAAGAATCGAGACATAAATAAATAGAAAGACATCCATATTTAATGTTGTTAAAATAGTAATACTCTCCAAAGCAATCTACAGATTCAACATAATCCTTATGAAAGTTACAGTGTTTTTTTTTTTTTTTTTAGAAATTGACAAGCTATTGCCAAAATTCATATGGAAATGAAACTGATCCAGAATAAGCAAAACAATCTTGAGGGAAAAAAAAATAAAGGATGCATACTTCCTGATTTCAAAACTTACAAAGCTATAGTAATCAAAATAGTGTGGGACTGACGTAAGTGCAGACATAAAGACCAATGTAAGAGAATTGAAAATCCAGAATTTAATACTCATATCACATAAAAATTAACTCAAAATGAACAGAAGGCCAGGCATGGTAGCACACACAACTAATCCCAGCATCTCAGGAGTTGGAGGTGGGAGAATCACAAGTTCAAAGCTAGCCTCAGAAATTTAGCAAGAGCCTAGGCAACTTAGCAAAACCTGTCTCAAAATAAAAAAAAAATAAAAAATCCTGGGGAAGTGGCTTAGTTCATCTGAGCCACCCGAGAGATCACTCCCCAATATCAAACAAAAAAAAAAAAAAAAAAAAGAAAAGAAAATGAACAGAAAATCTAGATGCAAGAGCTGTGGATACAGAAAGAAAACTATAAATGTTTGTGACAATGGCTCTGTTTGTGGTTTCTTATACAGATTGAGTATTGCTACCTGTGATGATTGAGATCAGAAGTGTTTCACATTTTAAATTTCTTTGGAATATTTGCATAAGACAACAAGAAGATATCTTGAAGATGGGACCCACATCTAAACACAAACTTCCCTAATGTAAACCTTAACAAAATGCTACTACACAACTATTCAGATGGCTATAATAAAAATAAATCAGCTAATAACAAGATTCACTGAGGATATGGAAAAACTGAAATCTTCATACTGCAGTAGGTATGTAGCTTCTTTGGAAGACAGATTGGTAGTTCCTCAAAAAGTTAAGTACAGCATTATCATTTGATTCAGCTGTATGTGGAAGAGAAATGAAAACTTATGTTTCTACTAAAGTTGTATGTAAATGTCGACAGCAGCATTATTCATAATAGTCTAAGGAGAAAATGGCCCAAATGCCCATGAATTGGTGAATATTATGGTACATTCACACAAAGGAATATTATTTTATAATTAAAAATAATATATTAAATAATATTTATATTATAATATATTATAATAAATAATGATATATTTTATTTTATAATAAAAAAATAATATATCTATATTGTACCAAATATATATATTTGGTACAATATAGATAGACCTCAAAAACATTACACTAAATGAAGGAAGCCAGTTACAAAGGACCACTATTGTATGGTTCCATTTATTTGAAATAATATAATAAGCAAATTATGGAGACAAAAGTGTCTCAGTGATTTTCAGGGACTGAGTAGCTGTTAATGTGTTCAGAGTTTTTTAAGAGATGCTGAAAATGCTCTGGAATTAGGTAGTGATAGTGGTCACAAAACTTTGTGAAAACTAAAAGCCACAAAATTGTATATTTCAAAATTCAATTTATGATGTATGAATTGTATTTTTAAAATTAACAAAAAATAAATAGGATTTTCCATTTCAGATCATAATAGAGTAACTGCTAACTACATTGTACTGTTAATCCAGTATCCACATGGATAAAATTTTGATTGGGACTTGTGAGGCTTTGGGCAAAACAGGTGGTTAAGAGCTGTCATTTTGGGCTGGGGATATAGCTCAGTTGGCAAAGTGCTTGCCTCCCATGTACAAGGCCTGGGTTCAATCCCCAGCACCACACACACACACACAAAAAAAAAAAAAAATACAAAAAAAAACCTCTCATTTTTAAGAAAAGCAAAATTATGAGATGAGCCCTGCATTTGCCTTGGCAGTTTTCTGAACTTGAATGTATGGAACTGGAATCCATACAGAATGGAGTAATTCTGTGTAACTGAAAAGGCATATTATCTGATGTTGGAGGCATTGAAGAGATGAAATTTGAGAGTTACTTTTCCAATGTATAGGAAGCTACTCAGATGGAGGAAATAAGTATGTATACATGACTATTCATACATGAGTGCCCATGCTGCGTCCTTCCTGGGCTGTGAGTTGGTCTCTGCAAGCACAAGGTTAGGAATAAACTCCTGGAAGGCAAAGAGGTGAATAAAGAGTTTGGAGTTTTCTTTCTCATGGGAAGGTGAGAAAGGAAAGGAAGAGAATGAGGAAAAAATGGGTGAAAAATAGAAGATAAAAGGGGAGCCAGCAACAGAGTCCACACCATGACAAGATTTAATTTTTCAAGTGGTCAAACAAAATCAAAATTATCTTAATAATCCTGGAGGTTACAGACAATGCCAATCCATTAAAGTTTACAGGAAATCAAAATAGAAATGTTAAATACCTATAAAGTTCCCCACTTACAGGACTCATTCACTGTTGGGAACACTACTGTACAGTGGGAATAATAAGGAAGGTTAAACCCAAGCATTTGATGAAATTTTTATTTAGGTTGGCACATGTTTTTGTGATGCAGTGGGCCAAGAGAAGATGAATAATAGGCAAAAAGGAGAGATTCCAATATGAATGAATTGTTTTCTAGAACAGAATTCTTCTGAAATAAATTTTTACAACATTGATCCCATTAATCCATTCCCCTAGAGTGAATCCTTTGTTTAAAGTCAAATTTGGTAGTTATATTAAAAAACTCCTCAATTTTAATATAAGGATTGATGTTCATTAAGATACAAGTCTCCCTTCCAGTTAATATCTTACCCTGGTGTCCATTTAATTGGGGTAAAGAATACATCTGTCAGTTGCAAACATTTGTTCACCTATTGGCTGAACAAAAAGGATAATTGAAAATGAAGTTAGGAATAACATGAGCCTGGTCTTATCACATTAGCAAGTGATTTTAGAAATTGTTTTAACCTTGCAGTATGTGGTTAGTCATCACCAAGTGCACCACTAACTCAAACTAGATACTTGTTCTTTTGCCAAATAATGTCACTTCAAATGTGTGCAAATATCAGTATCACAGTGAAATTTAGGCCTTAAATTCTGACAAGGTGTGACCACATGCATGTAATGAAATTTCATCTGTTCCCCTAAAATTTCTCTTCTAAAGATGCTTTATTTGAGGAGAAATGAAACCCATTTAAGTTTAAAATACCCATTCAGGAGAGCTATGAAAAATAAACTGTATTGAAAAAAATTTTACCTCTGAGTGAATATGGATTCGTTATTCACTGTGACTCATTGGTAATGTTTTCTATGGGACCAAATTTTTAAATTCATTATGCATGAGAAAGCAAAGTTTCTCTGTATTGTATATTAGGTTAAACCCTTTAAAATAAATACTGGACAGTGAAATTCATCACAATATGCCTTTATTTAACATTTTCCTGCAGTTAATGTTCATTTTTTAACGGGTTGGCTAAGAGCCCAAAGAGGATCGTGTGTCACTGAAAAAGAAAACCCTACATCCCTGGAAAACATTATAGAGACATACCAGTATATTTAATTTTTTAAAAAATGATATTTGTCAAATTGTTAGCCATCTATTAGACTGTGCATTCTGTGAATATGCCACAATTTAAAAGTGTTGATAATACATCTTATTGGCCTTCTCACTAGTTTAGAGTAGCAAAATATTTTCCTACACATAATGCACTGGTCATCAATCATGTCAAAAAACATTTTGAATGTGGATAATGAAATTCTAAGTACACTATACTCAACAAATAACCAAAGGATATATAATGTTAATCACATGGCATTTTAAGCATGTTTAAATCAAGCTATATAACATATAAGAATTTAAGGCAAAACATTAATATTGTTCGCACATATGTAAATTTTAATCCAGCCTTATTCAGAATGGATTTCAAGTGTGTGTGTGTATATCACATATACTTACACACATATACTTAAATACATATACATATATAGATTTAAAGGCTCAGAATAAAGAACAGCTTTAACCCAATATAAAATTATAAAATGATTTATACTCGGTTCTCTTTATAACATACTTGATATTTTATAAATAAATACACTTTATGTGTTTATATAATACTTGTACATATAATGTATATATTATGTGTATTTGTGCATATAAAATACATACAATGTGAATGTATTGAATGAATGATATCTTTTCTATCAGCTAAAGTAGATTTCTTCTCCTAGTTTGTAAATTACGTTCACATTCGTGTGCAGCCATCATCACTGTTCATCTTTAGAACTTTTCCCATCAGCCCAAACTGATATGCACACTTAGCCTAATGTCTTCAAGGTTCATCCGTGTTATTGCATGCATCAGAATTTCCTTTTCTGGTGGACTGTATTGTTTATATATGCCACATTTTGTTTTTATATTTATTCATCAGTGGATGCTTGAGTTGCTACCTACCACCTTTTAACCTTGGTGAATGATGGTGCTATGAACAGGGTTGTATATAGTGGAGTTCCTACTTTCAACTCTTTAGGGTACATACCCCAAAAAAGAAATAGTTGGATTCTTTGTTATATACTTTCAAAATATTTTTCCATAATTTAATTGTTATTATATTATTGTTTCATATCTGTTATTATTCCATACTTTAAATGTGGTTGTAGCTGTTTTGAAACAAAACAGTGCCAACATTTCCTCCCTTTAGAGGACACATGTTCTTTCTATATCTTCTTGCCCTCAAAATGTTGGTAAGGTTTCTTACAAAACAATAGAGACTTCTTAAGATAGACTACCATTATTGACCTATTTATAAATTCAGAATATTTATTTTGCATAAAGGGACTTATGTATTAGCTTTCAAATAATGAAAGTTGAAGAAATTTTTTAAAAAAGGAAGTGCTGTTCATTTCCCATCCTTCATGTGGAAGAACCTCACCCTGACTCAACGTTATCGTCTTCTACTGCAGATTTCTGGGAGACAAAATTTCAAAGCTTTTCTCATCAATCTGTTTCTATGTTCAATAGTCTCAAGAGAAGTTTCCACCTATCTAACATTTCTGTATTTTTCCTCCTCTGTTCCTCCCATCTTGAATTTCACTTCACTACCCAAATGTACACTTTGATATTTGAAAATTCAGCACGTCCTCTTTGGATACCTTCTTTTAGTTTTTTTAGTTGTTGATAGACCTTTCTTTTATTTATTTATATGGGGTGCTGAGAATCGAACCCAGTGCTGCACACATGCCAGGCAAGTGCGCTACCACTGAGACACAGCCCCAGCCCCTTGGAATACCTTCCTGATCTACCATCATGACTTACAGTTTTCTGGTCTGAAACATATTCTTCCTCTATTGGTTGGCTGTGAAGACACAATGTAAAAAAGGAAAATAGATGATGGTTTATCACTATAAAAAACACATGTTAAGTTCTCAGTCCCAATGAGAATAAAACTTAATGTTAGATGAACAGCTGTCACTTCATGTCTGTGCATTAAATTTTTCACATATAAAATCATTATTTTACCATTCAGCTGAAGTTAATAAACTTCTTTTGTCATTTTTTGTTATCTTTTCTAATAAATCTGTATCTCTGGCCCTTTACTCATGCCAACAGCTCTTCTTTGAGTCCTTGCTAAATTATCCTCATCTTCTTCAACTCTTCATCTCCAAACCTGATATGATTTACAAGTCTGGGAATGAAAACTGAAATACAATTGCATACGGGAAGAGGGGAGACCCTTATTTAATTTTAATTGTCTTCCATCTTTGTGATGCTTGTTCCCTGATACCATGTTGACATAATGGAATGTTCTTTTGACTGTTTTTGAGTCTTAAACTCCTTTTATAAATGCAATAAAACTGCAGGTTGTCTTTTGACTCACAAAAAATGTACACTTACAATTACACATTAAAATTCTGAGGATTTATGGACCCCAGTTTGGGAAGTTCCTAGATTTATGATGATATATATTATATCATATGAACAAATCTCGGTTTTATTTTCCTCTGAAATATGCCTCAGAGTTGTCCTAATATTTACCTCCTCTGTTATCTCCAATCTACACTTCTTTGTTGTTTTGTAACTGACCACGATTAAGTCCAGTACTCTGAGATCTGAAAGAAGAATCCTTAGGGACAGAGTATGGCATTATATTTACGTACAAGGTAAATCATCATCTCTTTTCCCCTCATGCTTTTAGAACCAGTGTTAAGAAAGTCCTCTTTTGGCACATGGGAACACATGTAAATTTTTTTAAAAAAATTCTTTAGCATATTTTAAACTGCTACAACATAATAAAGTTTCTGAATTTATACAACAGCTTTGAGAATTTAGTTTAATCCAGTTTTTTAAAAAATAAATTTTCACTATACTCTAAAAACAAACACAGTTGTTTTTGTAACTTTTTGTGAGGTACTAGAATAAATCACATAATAACTTAATTAAGGTAGACTTAATTTGATTCGTGCAAGAGCTTTTATACCGTGAATGCGGTTTCTTTCTAGTCTATTTATAGGTAATAGTTGTGTTTATAGGTAATCTGCTTCCTTTGAAGGCAAAATGCTAATACAATTTAGAGCAAAGGAAACACAGGGCAAACTTTCCCTCATGATGAACAAGGTGATTTAATTCTAAATCAAATATATTAATTGCTAAACAGTTGTAATGTTATCCTAAGGTGCTTTAATTTTAATTTTGGTCCATGCTGAACACAGCTTTAACATTGGTTTAATTTTAATTGGCCTATCATAACTATGTTTTATTGAATGTGCCTTATTCTTATATTCTCAGGAAATACTCCAAAGAGGTAGCATGCAAAAGGTCAGCCATCTTTCTTTATCTCCTGCACAGCTTCAATAGTTATGAGTTCTGTTATGTTAAATATCATCAGCAACTAATTAGATGCTACAAGTGCCCCCTAAACAGCAGACGTTGAGAGTCATTAGAACCCTAAGTTTTCATGAGTAGAAGCCTGATATTGTTAATTTAAGGAAATTGCTTCCAACCAAATTTGTGGAAAATTTGATGGACAGAAGGGAAGGAAGAATGAGGGAAATTCAAGTACAAATGTGGAGAGTCATTTAATTTCACCTTCTTATTCTGTAAATGAAAACATGGAGTAACTGATTACTCTTAGATTAGAATCAGGGATACAACTTGGGGGAAATATTAAGTCATTTGAGATCCAAGAAACCTGATTCTAAACTTGAATTTGCCATTAATATTGTGCAAAATAGCTTTTCTCTGTCTCAGTTGCCACAATTGTTAAATGAGAGGATTGGGTTAGAATTCCATGATGCTAATCTTTAACAAGGCTGTTTTAATTCCCAAGCTAATACTGTTTCTCTTCAGAATTTACATTCCAAATATGAATGCAGTGAATAGTAGTCTGCCAGCAAGTTAACGTCAGGAAGTCCTGGTTACAATAGCAATCATAATTATTATTCAATTAATATTAACTATCATGACAGATAATACGTGCTCTTTAAATATGGTATATTTAACTTGTGTTTCTTTGAAGTTATCCAGAAATTTTTTTTTCTTTTTGTTGGTGTATTATAATTATACATGATAGTAGGATCTGTTGTAACTTTCATATGTACACACAATTATTATTTTTGTTATCAATTATTATTATCAATGCATTCTTTTTTATTTCTAAAAACTGTATTATGCACTTACTGAGTATTATCTATGTTTCTCCATCCTCAAAGATACAAAAGTCTATAGAAAAGGGCTTTCTTCTGTTTTCCAGAACAGAGTTCATAATATTTAAATAAGAATTAAAGATAATATCAGAGTGTGATAACTCCTTTTTTCTTATGAGGGAGCTTTTTTTAAAAAAAAATATATATATAGCTTTATTTTATTCATTTATTTTTAATGTGGTGCTGAGGATTGAACCCTGGGCCCCACACATGGTAGGCAAATACTCTACCAATGAGCCACAACCCCAGCCTGTGATAACTTTCTTTAACAAAATCTTATTCTTTAAAACAATTACTTTTCATAATTGTCATGTTACCATAGTGAAACAAGATTAACAAAATGGAGAGTGAAAAAATAGAAACCAGATACATTTTGGAATGCAAAAAGTTAATTAATGATACACAACAATGGAAAGAAAATTAATGTATTTGACCTAAAATCACAAGTAACATAAATTTATTTTCTCAATCCTTATGTTCTTTTTTCTTAATGAGTGCTGAATTTTGTCAAAGGACTTCTCTACATCTATTGAGATGACCATGTCCTTAATTCTATTTATGTGATAAATTACATTTATTAATTTGCAAATATTCATCCTTACATCTCTGGAATAAAACCAGCTGGGTCATGATGTATCTTCTTAATATGTTGTTGAACATGATTTGTTAATATTTTATTAAGTATTTTTGCATCTAAGTTCATCAGGGATATGGATCTATAATTTTTTTTAATAAAACCGATTTTTATAGAGACAATCTTGTGATGTGTCCAACAACGGAAGTTGTTGCTATAGATTGGATATTCATCTCCAACAAGAAGAAATTTAGGCTAAGGCATATATCATTAGAATAAATCAGTCATGCTAAAAGGCACAGAGGAAGGTGCAGAGGTCATACAGGGGAATGAGCTTGCCCTTCAAGGAACTGAAAGACAGCAAGTGTGGTATAATATATAGAGGTATAGGCTGGGGTGAACTTGGAGGAAAAGTTAAAAGCTTCCACTGAAATATTATCCATCAGTTACAGCTACAGAATTTTAAGCATTTAATATCAGTGTATCCAAGGTAAATTATATTTCAACCCCACCCAAACTTATATAAATCTACTTTCTACAGGGCATGAATATGGGGAAGGTGGAGGGTGTGTGTGTGTGTGTGTGTGTGTGTGTGTGTGTGTGTGTGTGTATGTGTGTTGGTGCATGGGTATTTCTTAAAAGTGGAGTCAAACTTTTCTAAGCTCCTCATTTCCTCTTGTGAAGATTGGCAAAATATATAGAATGAATAAGACCCAAAGAAGATATGTAGAAGTTCACCAAGTGAGCTCCTATATATGCTTTGGAAACTGAGCTGAGTTTGGGTTTGGATTGGGAAAGGAGAATTATCTTGTAAAGGATAAGAGGAAGTCTAATCAATGTGACATGGCTGGGCTCCAACACACTTTTAATTAGAGAAATCACCTATATTCAAAAATTCATTATTGCTCTCAAAAGTGCCTGTCTCACAAAACTTTCAGCTTCAATGAGAAATATTTTTTTGTGAGTAGATCATCTTCTTCTTCTTCTTCTTCTTCTTCTTCTTCTTCTTCTTCTTCTTCTTCTTCTTCTTCTTCTTCTTCTTCTCCTCCTCCTCCTCCTCCTCCTCCTCCTCCTCCTCCTCCTCCTCCTCCTCCTCTCCTCCTCCTTCTTCTTCTCCTTCTTCTTCCTTTCTTCTTCTTCCTTTCTTCTTCTTTTTTTTTTAGGTGTAGATGGACACAATATCTTTATTTATTTATTTTTATGAGGATTGAACCCAGTGCCTCACATGTGCTAGGCAGGTGCTCTACCACTGAGCTACAGCCCTAGCCCCAGATCTTACTTTTTAAGAGAATCAAGGCAAAGGGATGAGTTCCATGTTTGAGTTGATGCAGAACAGGGAACATGGAACTGATAAAGGAATAAGACTCAGACTCCTGTGAAATCTGAAACTTGAGGCCAGAAGAGACCATGGAAATATAAGTCCCCCAGGAATGCTCAGCGATCTTAGGAAAAACATGGAATGGGTGGCTTGAAGTGTCATGTAAGTTATTTAAATGTTTATTTATTTTAGCATTCATTTTTACTATCTCATCTCTTAAAGAAAAAAATAATAATTCTTGGGAAGAGGATGAGAGAAAGAGACTGACTTCTGTCTTAGAAACTATAAGTAGCCATGGTGCCAAAATATCCAATCCAGTTGGCAAGAAAAAAAAAATCAAGTTGGGTTAGCTTTTTAATATGGAGTAGTCAAAATAATTGACTGATTGGCTAAGTTTTCTACTTCCTGACCACTTGCTTTGGCATAATGTAGACACAGCTCAAAAATAAATATATGAGTAGAGTTATATTAGTTTTATTCCAAATTCTGAGAAAAATTCATAAGCATGTTTTTAGTGTTATCAGCAAGAATCCATGTGAATAACTTGTCCCATTTGCTCTGGGATTCTGGAGTTTAAATATGCCAGGTTTTTGAAGTGTTGAAAGATATTATAAAGCACTTACAAGTATTCAGCTAGTCAGACTGCTCAATTAGCTGAACATTTATAACCTCAAATTTTTGACAGAGCATGATTCATGTAGAAGTGGCCCCTTGGACAAACAGATGGCTTTATTATAGGTATGCTTGAGAGAAAGCATACAAAGCAATGGATTTGAAGGAAATAAAACTGGAACTTGCAAAAAAAAATGTAAGATTTAAATTGTGTATGGATTCTACTCTTAAAAAGGAAATTTTTGAAAAATTTAGCTGATATGTTTTTAATGATAGGGTGTTCTTTTTATTTTTACTTAAGAATATTCAAGATATCATTTATAAAATATACCACAAAACCAAAATAGACCATAACTGATATCATTAACTTAATATTAAAAAAAATAACAAGAACTGGTGAATGAGAACCAAAATGCCCAACTAAAACCCCAAATCCACAACATTTTAAGATCTCTCTCTTTTCCCTGTAACTGCGGGCTGCTTACATTCTGGGAAGTATTCTGGAGAAGTAGTATTCAGAAATACTAATTCAAAGTATGTTTTAGTGAAGCTACACTGGAGCCCAGTAGAAGAATAAATACCCATTCCGCAGCATGGCCAGAAACTGACTCTTTTCCTTCCTAGTCCCAGTTTCCTGAGGAAAGGAATCGGGGTGAGCCTGGGATCAGCTCTCAGGGAGTCCAGATCCCAGGGTCTGCTGCCACTGGGCTCATAGAGGCTGATGTCCTTGGGACAGTTTGCCATTCAGAGAAGAATAACTGAGGAGAATATGCCCAACTCAGGTGCAGGACAGTTAGGTGCCTCCTGTGTGGTTGATCAGCTTTCCAACTGTGCTGCTCCCAGCTTATAGGAGAGACAATCAAAGTTATCATGGAGAATTCAAGGGCTTTCTGACTGAATGTACCAAGTTAGCCAAAGGAGGAAATGAACTCAGTTCTTTCAATTCAGCCCTTATTACCTCCTCACAACTGCTGTTTACTTACTAACAACATAATAAAGTAGTTCTCCTGCTAATCAACTTTTCTAAAGTAAGCATAAAAACATTAACAATGAAAACACAGAAAGGAAGCAAAATCAAATTACTTTAAAGCCTCCCCCTGAGATTATTTGGTCATTACCCCCAACTTTTATAAAATACTCATCCTTGATAGTTTATACAAACTGTAAACATACACTTTAATATTTTTGTGCTTATTTGGCTTCTTATTAGAACTCTATGGAGCTTATTGTTATTGTTATTATTATTATTATTATCCCTATTTTATAGATTAAGAACCTGGAGCTCAAAGAAAATAATTTATCAAAGGTCAAAATGCCAATACAGACTCAAGTTGACATTTAAATACAGAATTTCTGACTCTCAGTTGAATTTAATTTCCTTTCACTATGCACCTCTAACTAATAAATCTAAATATAAGCTTTTTGTAAAAGATTACTGATTACAAAACTTGCTACCAGCCCAATGGAGATATACCCCAAAATACAATACTTCAGAAAATTTTAAAAAGATCTTACAAAAATATGTCATTGCTGTGAAGATCATTGGTAACAAAATACAATTTTCCCCTTTCTAATGCTCATCACTTGAATGATCCCATACATCAAAAAATGTCAGCTTCTTAGATGTCCACTGTTGATTCTTTAAACCCTTCCCCTTTTGCACACGCATACATTTTCTGTTTATAGTGTGAAGCATGAGCAAACTGTTTGGGAAATTTAGCTATTGCAGGGAAAACTGAACTGAAAGAGAAAAAGAAGTCTGGAGCAAGAAAGAAATCTAAATATTGTAGTGCTTTGTTTTTATCATGGTGATTTAGTTGAGAACAAAAAATGAAATAGTGTGCTCTGCGAGTGGGCTCATGTGTCATTTGTATGCACAGAGTGAATTAAAATTGGCTGTGTCTACAAATGTCCATCAATGAACATTTAGATCAAAAGCAAAAACAAATGCAGCACACATTATCACTGAAAGAAAATACAATTCAAGTGCAGAACATAGTTACTTTAGTAAGCACGTCATGTCCCCAAAATTACTGACAAGGACAAGTTAAGTCCTACCAAGTCTTACATCCACTTTTATGTGAAATAGTCCTTGTCACCGTACAGATTTTTTTTTTCCCTTTTTGCTAAATAAACCATAACTTCCTTAGCACGATCGAGTGTAAGTTATTCTGGTCAACAATCAGAACTGTCATGATGATGATTTTTGGAATCATCCAAATTAATTACAACTTCAAGCAGTGACAACAGACTAAAATAGCAAGGGCTTCTGGTGATCTAAAACTACTCACAGCGTGTCCCAGCGAGTGCTTGGCCAGGAGCGTATGTAGCTTAAAAAAAGCACATAACCCTCTAGGCCCAGCAGGCAATTAAAGCCTTGGTTGAAATGTCAGGCACACGTATGAAAAGACCTTCCGATTGTTTATGTATGATTCTCCTCTAATTAGTGACAACTGATTTTAATTTTTCCCCTTCTATTCTCAAGCAGGACCACATGAGATCAAGTTTAGGGGGCTGGTGCTTCATTAAAGAAAGAAAGAGTGAGAGTGAAAGTGAGAGCAAGAGTGAGAGCAGGACAGAGGCAAATGCCATCATTCTCATTGATTTAGAGACCCTGGTTCCTGTAGAGATAGAGTAAAAGTGTCTTTACCATCTCAAACATGCCTAAGGAAAATTGCCTCAGGCTGTGTGGATACCGTAATGTAAGAAATGTTCAGAGTCATCTTGCAAACTATGAAAATAATCAGCCTGGGGTCCTGAGTTACTTATTGATGCCTGAGTTATTGAAGATAAAAAAAAAAAAAAATGCAAGTTCTACTCCTCCTCTCTTTGATTGCTACATTACTTCTCAAATAACTATACATAAGATGTTAAATACACTATAGTCAGTATCTTCAAATTACTTTTGCAAAGCCATTTTGAACAGATTTTGAAATATTTGAGTAGAATCCACCCTGAAATAATTCAAAATACCATCTAATCGCTAATGTCAATCTGGTGTTGGAGTATCTCCAGGGTATGGTTTGGGAAACCCTTCAGAAAAATATATGCATTTCTTTTTTTTTTTTTTAATTCCATGAAATTGATGATGATAATAATAGTGATAATAAAATTTCACCTTGCTGAATTTTTTATTTTACTTCTAGATTTAAGAATATCAATATCCGGAGGAAAGAACATTCTGTGTGTATATAAATATGTTTAACTTTTTAATATTACTTTTTAATGTTTTTACATTATCCAATTATGAAGAGACGCTTGGATTCATTTTCATATTTTATAAGTAAGGTTTAAAACACAATACCTTTCAGTTTGATTTATTTGTATTTATTAATTTTAAAATGTTAGATTGGAATTTGCACAGGGGAGTTTCCAAAGGAGGTAGAGGGCATATGATATTTCTCCAGCAGTTTTCACACTATGCTAACAATAAGAAAGAAAGACTGACATAAGAGAAAATGTAAGCATTACAGTTTTGTTACCATTTATCCCGACTTAAGACAAACTACCAAAACTTTCTTAAAATCTAAACGTATGGTACAAGAGCTCAACAGTACCCTCAAACTTCCACATATGGTTTTAATTCAAATAAAAATCAATTTCACAAACTGAATAGGAGTAATGATCCCCAGAAATCCCCCTGAATTCCCTGAATTGTTATATGAAGATAAGAAAAACAAACAAAAAACTAAAACCAAAACCAAAAAAAAAAGAACCTAAAAGAAAAAAAAAAAAAAAAACCCTGATAAAACAAAAAGTCCAAAATAAGTCAAATATAAAAACAAAAAAACCTAAATAGATTGTCAGAATTTTCATGCATAAGATTCAGCTAGCTATATGAATTCTCCCATTTCAATGGGACGGAATAAAGAATTCAGTTAATTCAAGAAAATGAGCTTATAAGAAGTATGTGGATATTTTTACAGGAGTGGGTGGTTTTCTCACTTTCTCACATCTTCAGATTAAGCCAAACTGGGGAATGAAAGCACCCCAGAAGAGACCATCTGGAATTGGGGCAGAGATGGACAGAACTTTGAGAATTTATATCCCCAGGATTCTCAAGACCCCTACCAGGCTGTGCAGCCCTGTAAGGGATCACAGCTGCCAGGGGATTGTGTGAAGACCAGGCCTGCTGCCTCAGGCTTCCTCTTCTCTCAAGCTCTTAGGAGAGGGTCTACCTTCTGTCATCTGCCTCTGCCTGCTTTCTGCAACTCACCACTTTTCTTTACAAAATATTTCGTCTCAGTTCTGAAGCTAACTGGCAAGTTAAGTCTTGACTCTCCTATTCCTACCGCAGAAGTAAAATCAGGGAATCACGGTCTCATTCAGGACCCGTCTTGGGCAGCTCTGTTGTTTAAAAAAGTGCTGTAACAATGACTTGGTTTTAAATAGTCTTCATAATTTATCCCAGATTCTTCCAATTTAAGTTCATCTTATATGCCAGAAGGACTTTTCTAATATGAAATATTTCCTGTTTTTTTTTTTTAATTTGTCCTCTCCTATTTGAAACTTCTGTGGCTCCCCATTACCTGTTTTGATAGAAGTGATTCCAAACACAGCATACAGTCCAAAAACATCATACAATACTCTTCATCTTCAACATACTAGACTTGCTACTTCTCCAACTAAAATGTATAATGTCACACACAAAGTTTAATAAATAAATATATCTACACAAGAGCAACAGACCTACATACCGTTTATAAATGAACTAAAACAGAGTGGAGACCTTTCCCTGGATCCTAACTCATTTTTGTGGGTAGAAATGGAACAGACTGATTGACAGTCAGTACAAGAGGAGCTGGATTCTGGAGTGAAGAGCAAAAAAGGATTAAAAAAAGAAAAGAAAGTAAAAGACAAGAACCATGGGTTTGGGAAGGAAAAGACAAGGCAAGTTTTCTCTGCCACTTCTGTGGATAGGGCCTTGTAGGTTCTCAATGCCAGTGGGGATCAGTGGAGGCAGTGGTGGAAGGGGTAAGGAGGAATGGCCACAGCACAGGGCCATCTTCCTGGGCAAGCAGTCTGTGCAGTCACACAGCATCCCACACCCTGAAATGGCCTGCCCTTGGCTCGATGTTCTGCTGTCGCAGTCTTGAAATTCTTGATAATTTTATGTGTCTCATTGGACTTCCTCATGAGATGATTGAGTATACAGGGGAGTCTGGAGATATGATCAGTATGCATGGTGGTTGCTCCCTGTTTCCCATGAGTGGGAATTCCAGAGAACTCACACAACATGAGAATTCAATTGGACACCAAATGCAAGGTGAGCATGGGTCTTTACCTGAGTAAGCTAGGGAACTGGCAGTCCCAAGAGGGTACACTTTCCCTTAGAATTAGAACATGCTTCGAGCCCAGGAAGAAGATAATGATGTTCTAAGAAACACAATGACCAAAGAATTCTCTCAAGATTTACACACTGTTGGGATTGTAAATTTGTCTAACCACTATGGAAATCAGTATGGAGGTTCTTCCAGAACCAAGGAACAGAACCACCTATGACCAGCTATATTACTCCTCAGTATTTATCAAATGAATTGAAGTCAGATACTATAGCAATACATGTATACCATGTTTATAGAAGTGCAATTTAACAGAAGCCAAGTTATGGAACCAGCCCAGGTGTCTGTCAATAGATGAATAGATAAAGAGACTGAGGCATATATAAAACAATAGTGTTTTACTCAACCTTGCAGAAAAATTATATAATTTGTAGGAAAATGGATGTAACTGGAGAATGAAATTGACCAAATATGTTATGTGCATGTACTAATATGCCACAATAAATCCTATTATGATGTATAATTATAATGAACCAATAAATTTTTTTAAAGAACCCTCTAATTTCCTCTCTTACTTGTGTTTTTTTTTTTCCTGTATTAGCCAATCACTATGAATGTTCAAAATGATGCCATAGAAGGAAAAGGAAAGATTGAGCAAGCCACGGGTCTTTTTCTTTTTATTCCTTCCTTCTCTGCTGGTAAACTGAAAATAGAGTGTGGTAAGAATGTGGCCATCAAAAAGTGAGATAGGAAATATGCAAATGTGTGTGAGTGTTAATTTCCTGCAGGGTTTAGTATCATCAAAATCATACTATAAAATACAAATTGTATGGTTTTGATGATTTCACATGTGTATTACATGCTCTTATATTTGCATTTAAAACTGGCACTGCACGATATAAAAATTAACAGCAAAATTTATGTTCATAATTGTAATTTTTAACTTTGCTTAAGACAATGCTGAACTGCAAATGGACATCTTGTTAAGTTTACAGAAAGGCTGAAGGAGAAGGGGGAAAACTTAATATTTTAATACCTCTCACTCTGCTTTTTGAACAAGGGGTCTCACATTTTCACTTTGCACTAATCTCCACAAATTACATCGCCAGCCCTGCTTCTTCATCACTTCCAACTCTCATTTTAGACTCCATAGTTGTGTTGAGAATTTCACTCACTACCTTCCAAAGAAGAGTTCATGATAGATTCTTCTCTACCTGGTGGCTTGACAAGTTAGTGCCTAGGCCATCTGAGGAATGGACTCAATGCCCCTTTTCTTTCATGATTGGGACATAGTGAAAACCATGTTTGGTTGGAGCCAAAAGACTGGAAAAAGTCATCTAATTCATCATCTTTTCAAACATTTTTAAAGGCAACATAATGACATGAAGTTTATTAAGACAATGAAGGAAAATTGCTGAGGACTCCCCATGAAATGTTCAATTGAAACATCCTATTGAGAGTGTGAGTGTAGGCATGCAGGATGCATATTGAGAGCAGTGACTGCGTACCCTGACACAGGATGAAGTGAACATGCTACAGGACACTTGATAAATGAATCCTGGAAGGGAAAAGAGAGACGCCTCAAATGGGGCCTTCGCATGGCCTGCAATTAGTGGCAGATAGAAAAACTATGAAAATACTTCCCTTCCCACTTTTGCTATTTTCTAATTTTTTTTTCCACTGAGAGAAAAAAGTAAGAATAAAGGAAAAGAAAAAGGTAAACTTAACATAGCTATAATAAGAGGAAAAACGTATCCTCTCTTTTGATTTAGGACTTTTGGGTAAGAACTGGATCTGTGAGATGCTTTGCCTGATGGGAAAGAAAGGGAGGGAAGGGATGAGAGGAGAGGAGAAGAGAGGGCAGGGAGGGGAGAGGAGAGGATGGGAGGGGAGAGGATGGGAAGGAAGGGGAGGAGAGGGGTGGGGAGGGCGGAGGGGAGGGCAGTGGAGAGACTGAATTGCTATATAGGAAGGGAAAGGATAGATTTCCCAAGTCTTTCAGTAAATAGAGATACTGTCAAAGGCAATATTTCAAATGGTGGTTGCCAGTTTTATGATAAAATTCTCTCTCCTGTTCATCTTAAAAGAATCTAGATTTTCTGCCGATGTGTTGGTGGAAGTAGATTTGGGTTCCATGAGGAAGGCTAGGCCGGGATGAAGATCTGAGAGGAGGATTAGGAACAGCTGACAACAGCTTGAGTTATAGAGAACTTAAAGGATTGTCTTTAGGATTGAAGAGGACAGAAAAATAGCTTAATTCCCATTTAATAGCCTGTGTCTTCCTGATATCTTTTGGCTTTTCAGGTTGACTTCTTTCTGGGCACAGAATCAAGTCTCCTCATTCCTTGGTCCCTCTCCAAAGGAAAGAACTAAGTCCAGTGTCTCCAATTTTATCATCTAGCATTTTGTCCAACAAGTGGACTCCTTGGAAAGACGATAAAAGAGAAATGTCAATAGAAATATGTGGCAAAGGCAGAGAGCATTTTCATTCTAAGGGAAAGCCTGTTTCCCTGGCCGCCCTCAATGGCTTGTTTCCTCCAAGCTAAGTATAGAACACCAGGGCTTTCCTCACACCTGCTCTGGGGAACTGACTTGACTCCAGTTTAAGTCCAACCTTTAAATAATGTCTCAGTCATTCTTTCAACATATCAGCATTCTTCTCTTTAACATTTATGCTAATGAAATTGATAATGTAACATTTTCTTTTTTCTGTTTCTTTTAAATTACTAGGTTAGGGTTGAAATGTCCATCATTATAAGTGAACAATGACTACAAAAACAAACAACAACAACAAAAAAAAACCCTGTTCTTGGGCTGCCTTTGTATTTTGTATCTCATGTTTGAGAACCTTATTTTGTGAACTGGGCAGCCACTCACGGTCAAGTGCTTCAGGGAGATGAATTGCTCTGACTCCAGTGGGGACCACAGGCAATCACTCACAGTTCTGCCTCATGTTGACTCACAGTACAGAGGTGGTCAAGCCTCAGGGGCCTCACGTGCCCCTGTATCATGGAGAAACCACTTGTGGTTTTTGATCATGTGTGATTCTGCTGTGTTTCCAGCTTTCCTTTTCTGGTTACTCCATCGGAGACAAAGTCAGTTTTCGGTGACACAAATTGTGTTGTTATTAATCAAAACTCAATCTCTTATCTGGTTCCATTTTTCTCTTCTCTTCCCCTCATCCACCCATGCCCGCTGTGTTTCCAAATACATGTTTTTAATATATACTCCAGTGATTCTACTCAACTGTTACTTGTGGTATCAGGAATATTCATTCATTCATTCAGTTAGCACTGAACATTGAGTCTTCCTTTTTTCTTTTCTTTTTAATCCCTTTTGATACCAGGGATTGAATCCAGGAGCATTTAACAACTGAGCCACATCCCTTCCTTCCTTATTTACTTATTTATTTTGAGACAGAGTCTCACAAAGTTGCTTAAGGCCTTGCTTACTTGCTGAGACTAGTCTTGAACTTATGGTCCTCCTGCCTCAGCTCCTAAACCTCTGAGATTATAAGCATGTGCCATGGCACCGGTTAGTCTTCCTTCTTTATTCTTGTATTGAAAGAAGGATCAGAGATTGATGGAATGCTACCCATTCAGCCAAATATTATTATTCAATGCTAACAAAAATCATTTGTGACATGTGGTAAAAAGGCAGATTTCATAATACAATGTCAGTCCTAAATCAGAGTCTCTGAAAATGGGATGTGAGAAACTGAAGGCAAGGCAGTCCTAAATCAGAGTCTCTGAAAATGGGATGTGAGAAACTGAAGGCAAGGCAGTTCCTCGTGTCTATTAGATATACATAAAATGTTCTATGTAATTGATATTAAAAACAAAATGTTTGCCTTATTAATAATATATTTTCTCAGGTGGGGTGGGAGAATTAAATGAACTCTAGATAGGGCAAAGGGTAAAAGGGGAGGGAGGGTAAGAGAGGTAGCATAGGGGTAGGAAAGGTGGTGAAATGTGATTGTCATAATTACCCTAAGTACATGTAAGAAGACAAGAAGAATGTGACTCTACTTTGTATACAACCAGAGATATGAAAAATAGTGCTCTATATGTGTAATATGAATTGTAATGCATTCTGTTGTCACATATAACAAATTAAAAAATTTTTTAAAAAGAATAAATAATGCTTTTGTACTTACATAAGATCAAAAGACATGATTTGGATGTAATATGCAAAAGAAAAATTGGATTTTATTTTAAATGCTTCTTTTTGTGAAACAAGGGTAGATACAGTAGGTTGATCGATGCTAATCTAATTACATGCTATATTCTAGGACTTATAATATTCTATGTTAAACAAGGAGGACTCCAATCCTCTCTGTACTGGTTGGATTTCACTTGAATTAGCAAATTCATGTTTGAAAAGAAGTGACACACTGAAAGCACTAAAGAGGGAATAACTGGGATACATGTATTTATCTACTCAGAATAATTAAAAATGAAAATGAAAAAAATATGCATATATTTTCTTGGTACTCTCTGTGCCACCTAAACATTAATTTTCTGCAAATACTTACTGCCTAAAGTATCATGGATTGGACATACATTGGCTGGAATAGTCATAGTTATGTAAGGCACATGATTGATTGAATAAGAAACAAAATATTAGATGTATGTACAGATATGATAAAGGATACAGGAAATGTGCCAGAATGCAGAGGTTTTGCTGGGATTCAGTGATCAGAGCTGGAAAAGTTTGATCTTGGATACTTTCAGGGAGACAAACATTTTCAGGGGAAGAAGAATCATTCCAAGTTTGGTAATGCACAAAAGCAAAACATGTAAAAGATTTATGAACCTCAATCAAGTTAAGGGTCCATCTTAGTAAGTGATGGGAAAAAAGAGAATTTAGACACAGGGAAGAAGATGAGCTTCAATGAGTAGAAATATTTACAAAAATGCAATTAGAGGTTTTTGATGGGGGATTCATTTAACAATTATTTATTAGATTTGATTTATGAAGCTATATTGTTCCAAGAAACAAGGAGTTATCCAAAGACAATAATCAATATTCACTCAACAAATATTTATTTCAGATATATGTCAATTATTGTTACAGAAGCAAGAATTTAGGTCCTTGGGCAGGGGGAGCATACAAAACAGACCTCTGCCTTCATGCAGATCAACAGTAAACATCAGGACATTCCAACATCCTTTCTACCCTTCCTCCACTGCACAGAAGCTGTACAGGGTAAGGAGTTTTCCTGTGCTGAAGCCAGTGGTGGTGGTTGGGGGTGGGGGATGTCACCTGGAAAAGAGAAACCTGATCTTCTCTTGCAAAATAGTTTCTTGAGAAAAGCGACTTATGACCCAATTCTGAATAATCAGAGGAGAATCAATGTTTACCTGAGATCAATAAAGAAACAGGAAAAAAAATCTTTTTTGTTGGACAAGAAGATGCATATGACCTCAATAGGGGAACTATCCTGGGATGAAACTAATACTGTTCTTGGAGGAAAAGAGATATGGAAATAACTTGCCCACCATCCCAGAAGCCTGAACTATGTCTGGTCTTTTTCTTACATAAACTATTTCTTCTTACATAAATTCATTTCTTCACTGTTTAACCTTGAATAGTTTTACCTACCGTCAAATATATTTTAACTGATATACATGCATAACAGTATTTATAGATCTATTTGACCCTTAACACACTTGTTCTGGAGGGATAGTCCCTATTAGCAGAAATTGAAAAGAAAAAAACCCGAAAGTGAAGAAAAAAAGCAAGCTAATGGTCATTAAACTTCTTCTGTGTGCCAATGACTCTGCTAAGAATATCATAGATTATCTAATTTTAATTTTTATAAGAACTCTGAGTTCAATATTATGATCCTTATATTTCAGATGACTGAATTAAGCCTCAGAGAGGTTAAGAAATTCACCTGTCTACAATGACTGAGCAGGGATTCAAATTCAGGCTTTCAATCAACAAAACTATATATTTTTTTTTTCACTTCACCATAACCCACCTCATACAAGACAAAATTTCCTGAGTGGGGCCTTAGTATGAGTGAGAATAACTATTAGGAATGTGTAATGTTAGAATTTTTAAATGAGAGAATATTGGTGGAAAATATGGGAGTCTTTGCAGTTGGAATGATGGTATGGTAATGGTAAGAGCAATGAGACTTTGAAGAATAAAACTCTGATAAAAGTTGACTAAATGGAATTAGTAGGAATTTTAAAAACAGAGTTAAAGTGCATATATGAAAATCACTAGCATATTGCATAAGTATCACAAATGAATCTTTGGGGAAGTCCAGTGAAGGATATGATAATATGAGGAGCTAGACAAGAGAAATATTGGCTCAACTATAAGCAAAATCATATGCTAGATGTCTGGAAGAAAAGTTTAGAAAGGATATGAAGAAAGCCTGTCAAAATGAAAAATGGACTAATTCATCATTGCACTTTTGGACTCTCGTATTCAAGACGTGGAATGGTAACCTTGTTGTACCAGGTTAATCTGTCTATCCCTTTGTGCAAAGAAGTACCTGAGAAAATCTTCTGAAATTTGGGAGGTTGGCAGAGACTATAACTTCCATTCTCTTGAATTTCTAATACAATAAACTTCCTGTTGTTTTAAGGGAAAGAAAAACTGTAAGAAAATTTAATTGGTGTCTGTTATACAGTAGCTCCCACTAAAAACTTTGTGTATAATTCTTTGCATATGATCATGCTGCATGGATCTCAGAATGAGGGTTCTTTATAAAATTTGTAGAGAAGTGATGGACATTTAATTCTCACAATAACCATTTGGAGGTATTGTGTTTGATTCTGTTTTAAAATTTAAAAAGTGAGGCTTACAGGTACTATGTAGCCATAGGCTGTATTACTTGAGAAGGTGAATTTTGGATTGGAATATAAATTTGCATAACTCCAAAGCCTTGTCTTTACCACTTCTTGCAGATCTGTCACCCAAACTTTTACCTAGTTCTTCTATGAAAAAACAAATTGAAAGCATGAAATGTGAAATAGTAAATAGTATCTGATGTTTACTCAAAGGATACTTCATGTAGCTCAGTGATGATACTCCTTTTAATTTTTACTTTATTTTTGCTTTTTTTTTTTTTTTTAACTGGGGATTGAACCCAGGAATGGTTTACCATTAAGCTGCATTCCCCAGTCTATTTTCTTTGAAACAGAGTCTTGCTAAATTTCTGAGACTGGCCTCAAACTTACAATCCTCTGGCCACAGCCTCCCAAATCTCTGGAATTACAGCCATGTGCCAACATGCCTGGTTTCACTATACTCTTTACAGTACTTTCTAAACAAGATTTACAAATACAGTTTCTCCTAGACATACATTGGATTTATGTTCCCCCCAAATCCATTGTAAATTGAAAAATTCATAAGTCAAAAATGCATTTAATACACCTAACCTACTGAACATAGTAATGGCAACACAGTGTACTTTGTAGTGTTGTTTTCTATTTATCCTGTAACTGACTGGGAGGTACAGATTGATGCTGCTGCCCAACTTCGACAGAGTATCTTACTGCATATTGATAGTGAGTACATTTCTACTAAGTATGTGTTGTTTTTATACCATCTCAGAGCTGAAAACTTTCAAGGCAGGATCAATCTATACAACAGTCCAGATATTTTGCAGGCCTATGTAGAGTAATTAAGATTGAATTTACCACCAGGCACAGTGGCCCACTCCTGTAATCCCAGCAATTTGGGAGGCTGAGGCAGGAGGATGGTGAGTTCAGACTCAGCCTCAGCAACTTAGTGAGGCCCTAAGAAACTCAGTGAGACCCTATCTCTAATAAAATATAAAAAAGGGATGGGGATGTGGCTCAATGGTTAAGTGCTCGTGGGTTCAGTCCCTGGTGCAAAAAAAATTAAATAAATAAATAAAATAAAGGATTGAATTTACCCTTCTACTTTGAATAACTAGAAAATGAGAGAAAATGTACAAAACACTAGACAAATACTAGACAACAGATAGCACAGAGCAGTGATTTCTTAAAGAAGGGAAGTGAATGAGGTGAGCTCCAGTTATCCACCAGACAAAGGTTCTGCAGCATAGTACAAGGCTAATGAATCCAGAAAGCGTGGAGGTCTTGTCAAGTTGTAAAGCTAGAGTTGGTAGTTTGGGTAGTTAGAATTTGAGTGACAGACTCAGAGCAGAAATATCAGGACAGATAGAAAACTTCTAAGATCTATAGAGGATCTTCCTTAAGTCTCTGGCTGAATGCTGTGCATGCGTTAGAGGAAAATACCTGAGTCCAGAGAAAGAACCACTGGAAAGAAATATTTGGAAAAATTTCCCCAAAACTCACATATGGCTGGAAATACATTCAAAATTCAAAGTCATGTCCCAGTACATGGCACATGAACTCCACAGATTAGTAGTGATGACAAATTATCTCTAGATTAAAAGATATTCTGAACCCACTCTAGCAAAGCTTAAAGGCAAACCTTAAAATCAATTACTTAAAAGAAAATCCGTATGCCAGAATAAAGACTCAAATGATCAACATTTGGCAAATGAGAGAGAAGTTAAGTGGAAAAACACATGTAATTGGAGACTCACTACAAAAATGTACATCTAAATCCATTTAATGAATCACTAATTATGCTCAATATAAAGTTTCAATATAAATATATAATTTTCAACATAAAGTGCAATACATATGCAAATACTGGTCACCATATGTCAAGTGCTTTAATGATTCCCATAGTAAATGAGAAATAAAGTACCTGTTGTCCCTGCTTTAAAAGATGTCATAATCTGTTTGGTGGCAGAAGGTAGTAGGTTTGCTGATTTGTCTGGTACAAGACAGAAGATTAAGAAAGAAAGAAAGAAAGAAAGAGAGAGAGAGAGAGAGAGAGAGAGAGAGAGAGAGAGAGAGAGAGAGAGAGAGGAAGGAAGGAAGGAAGGAAGGAAGAGAGAGAGAGAGAGAGAGAGAGAGAGAGAGAGAGAGAGAGAGAGAGACATAAGAGCCAATATCAAAGAAATGCTTTGTGAAATGGAGGATGCTTTAGCATCTGAATGATAATTATGGGGCACAGAAAATATATTCCAAATGTAAGATGGTCAAGGATAAAGGCAAAGGCCAGGCATGGTGGCTCATGCTTGTAATCCCAGCACCTTGGAAGGCTGAGGCAGGAGGATCATGAGTTGAAAGTCAGCCTCAGCAATTTAATGAGGCCCTAAGCAACTGAGGAAGACTCTTCCTTTAAATAAAATATTAAAAAGGGCTGGTTATGTGGCTCAGTGATTAAGTGTCCCTGGTGGAGAGAGAGAGAGAGAGAGAGAGAGAGAGAGAGAGAGAGAGAGAGAGAGAGAGAGAGAGAGAGAGAATGAAGGGCAAGGAGAATAAGGAGGTGTTTTCAGTGTAGCAAATGTTGTGGTGAAGGAGAAGGTCAAAACAGTTCAGAAGGTCAAAAAAGTAGGGGTAGGTATAATACTTTTATATTCCTAATTATTCCCTACTCCCTTCACCAATTCTCACTCTGGAATGTTCTTTCAGAAAACTTAGGAAAAACAATAGAAATGCAGTCTGAATGTTGTGGAGTGTTTGAGTTTGCTCAGACTGCTGTTAAAATTCCATGCATAGAGTGACTTAAAAGATTACCTTAATTGATTACCTCACACTTCTGTGGAGTCTAAGCTCTAGTTGTTCACAGGGTTGTCTTGGAGAGAGAGAACCTGCTCCTCACCACTCCCACAGCTCCTGGGGGTTGCTGGACATATTGAGTGTTCCTTGGCTCAGAGACGTGTCACTTCAACCTCTGCCCTTATTTGTCACCTAGTTTTCTTCCCATGTTCCTTTAAAAATTCCTATTTTTTTTTTTAATAAGGGAGATCAGTCTTGTTAGATTAGGGACCCACTCTACTCCCATATGATCCCACCTTACCTTAACTAATTTACCATGACTCTGGGGGTACTGGGGTTTAGAACTTCAATGTATGAATTTTGAATGGGACAAAATTCAACCCATATGATTGTGAAATTCTGAGGCTTTTTAATGGAGAAAGGTCTTGTTCAGAATTGTGCTTTAGTCATAATAATCTGGCAACAGCACACAAATCAGCCTCTGAAGAGCTCTAACCACACCCTTCCTGCTTTCTCCTATGTCCAAAGGCACACCTGTTCTGTACCCAAGCAATTCTTATGTTCCACCACACCATCTCCTCCTTCTTTGCCCTCCTCTATGCAGATGCCACTCCTGGGATTTGTCTACCCCACTTAGGGCTAATTCCTTCTCTTCAGTGCTCTTCAAGTGTCTTAATCACGTTCAGAATACATGGGATTATGTCCACAATTTAGAAACCTTCCCTAAACATGTACTCCCCTTTTGAAAGGTGAGATTCATGATCCCCTTATCAATGAATCCTGTCTTGTGAAAACATTTAGCATATGTATATTTTCTTGTAATCTGTGTGTTCACTTTCTTCTCCATGAATCTGGGACACCTCAGGTTAGATCAGTGTCTCATTCATCCCTGATCTCTTGCAACTAGGTTTGTGTGTGTGATGCCTATTAAAAACCAAGAGACTAGAAGAGGCTGGGATGTTGCAAATTCTCCCTTATTCATTAAGGCCTATTTTAAAAATGAGTGTGGGGATTGTAAAAAGTAACAACTACATGGCACTTGCTGTATGTCTGACATTGTTCTGAGTGCTTAATATGTAATACTCATTTGTATCATCCTATAAAGTGAATGCTACTCTTATTTTATAGATGATTCGTCTGAGACACAGGGGTACAGTAACTTCCCCTGGATTACACAGGGTAGCGAGTGATTGGCAGATGGTGTCTATAATCTAGCCCTTAAGTACTCTGACAAGCTGCCTCTCAAAGACATTTGCTTTCTCAGTCAAATTTGTTTAGATCCATTTCCCTCTTGACCACTGACTATGTGATTTAGGGGAAGTGAACCTCACTTCTCTGTACTTCAATTTCTTTGGTTCTGAATAAAGCTAACAAAAGTACCATCCTCACAGAACTAATACTTGTAAAACATTTAGCACAGTGCCCAGCTCTGAATAAGGCTCTCTCTCTCTCTCTCTCTCTCTCTCTCTCTCTCTCTCTCTCTCTAGCTAATTGAAGCCATACTGCCTCCTGCTGATGATTAATAGTGTCTGGCTTCTGAAGAGGATAGTATTTGGCGGATTTTTTTTTTTTTTTTTTTTTTGCCTTTTTATGAAGGATGGGACTAAGCTGTCAGTTTCTATGAAAATAAGAAAGAGGAGGTCAGAGGTGTTTTTGATAGCAGCACAAAGGACCTTTATATGGTTTTAAAAAGAATTGTAGTGATAAGATTCTGAAAACTGGGGTGTCCATGGCCTTCTAGTGGTCACCTTGACCCCCTCTCCCTCCTTGCAGAGGGGCAGTAGAAAAGCACCAGGGAAGAAGGAAGCAAAATTTAGAAAATATTTCAGAAAATAGGACCTTGAGAGGAAATGAAAAAAAAATTTGAATTCTGCACAATAAGAAATCCTGTTCACTGAGCCTGTTGAACAGTCATCAACAATTCTTTAGAAAACTCCAGCAGTTTACATGTGGAGCCAGTTGCTTTCTAATTGCTACAGCAGGCTACCACTGGGAAGAACAAAGGAAATATTTAGCACATCGTAAATTCTTCTGCAGTCCTGTGGAGTGGCTGGAGTTCAGATTACAGGTTTATAACTAGCATTTGAGAGCAATTTCTACTTCACTTTGAGAAACTTGCTGGAGAAGCTGTTCAGCACTGTTCCCCCCTAAGAAGTCCAGAGAAACACAGACCAAGTGTTTAAATTTAATAATCCTGTTCACTTGTGTTGGGATACACTGAAGCTACAGGAATCTAACAGTAATATTCATCTTCCTTCTAGAATTTGCCTTTAATGGGAAGTGAAGGGGTAGACACACTGGTGCAATGCTGTGACAGATCTCCAACCTGTGCTGTGGTCCTCTCTGAGGACCAAGCCTGAGACAGAAGAATAGACAGGACCTAAAAATAGATCCAGTTCATAGGACGAGAGAGAGAGAGAGAGAGAGAGAGAGAGAGAGAGAGAGAGAGAGAGAGAGAGAGAGAGAGGAGAGAGAGAGAGAGAGAGAGAGAGAGAGAGAGAGAGAGAGAGAGAGAGAGAGAGAGAGAGTGTGTGTGTGTGTGTGAGAGAGAGAGAGAGAGAGAGAGAGAGAGAAGGTAAATAAATTTCTTTCATGTCACCAAAATGGAATGAAGAAGCTGCACTAGGGAAGAAACTACCACAGTCCAGTAGTGACAACAGAAGTGACCTGGAGGTCAAAAGTCAGAGGCCAGCTAGGATGGATCTTCACTTCCAGCCACATGTGGGTCTGCTGGGTCTGATGCATCTACACCTTTGGCAAAGTTGGTTCAATTCTTCACAAATTTTGATAGGCATGCTTTTTTTTTTTTTTTTTTTTTTTTTAACCAGGTAGAAATGCACTGTCAAATGAGTGTCTGAGAGTTGATCATTTATAAGTTGTCTTTGGTTTTAGGTTTTGTGGCTGGGTATAGCTATTAGAACTATCTGTCATTCTTCATTTAGATTATTCACCAAATAAGGGAGGACATTCTCCCCTGTGAAAGTAAACTGACATTTCGCCAGCATCCATGGTCAAAGGATGAGATGAAAAATGTGGACTTTTCTGGACTTGTGGCTAACCCCTCCCCCATCAACAAATTGACAATCTTCTCACTAATTTGCCTGAATTTTTCATTGCACATCAGCTACATTTGGGGAAATTTTTCAAATTAAGTAAAGCCAACAACAATTAAAAAATCTAGATGGATTTCATAATTTCTTGAGGTGAGATAAAATTTCTAGAATAAAATTTACATACATTTAAATGATGGAATAAATTTAATCAAACTCCTTTAGCATAAACATTAACTATCACCTCACTATCTTATCTCTGCCCAAATTTAAATCGCAGCTTTATTTTTGTTTTAGAATAAAATCAGTGAGTGTTGGATATGGAGGTAGTTTTTCCTTTAAGTTTTGGTTTTGCTATATAACCTATTTAAATTGAATAAATCAGTTATTTAGTTGTTACATTTGTTAATTTAATATTACTGTTTCTCTTCCAATATATTTCATAATTTTGTCCAATTATTGGGCATTGACTCAAATTATTTAATTATATGTATAACCTGAACCTCAGGAGGGAAGAATGAATCTTTTTGGTTGAAAAATATATACTCTGAACACAATCTGGCCAGGCATGGCGGCACACAGCTGGAATCCCAGCCACTCAGAAGGCTGAGGCAGGAGGATTGCAAGTTCAAAGCCAGCCTCAGCAATTTGGCAAGGCCCTGCTTCTAAGTTTAAAAAGTAACAAAAGGGCTGGGGATGTAGTGATGAAGGGCCTCTAAGTTCAGTTCCCTGCTTCCAAAAAAACAAAAACTAAAACAAAACAAAAACAACCAATGTGGTTAAGAAGTGAATTTCTTTCTTTTTTTAATGTGACATGATAAAATTTGATACGACATGATAAAAACGTACTAAAGAAAATTAAGATGATTATATACTTTAAAAATATCTGAATTGTCTTCAGCAACAATGGAACTGTAAGAATTTACACATGGACATTTTGTTGCTTGAAAAAACAAAGCAAGAAAAGACTGCTGGAAAGAGCTAAACATATTTTAAATATTTGAAAACAAATAAAAAGGTTGGAGTATATGAAGTGAGGAATGAAATTAAAAAATTAACTAAAATCTTGTCAAGTAATATTTATGAATGTCCATTGTCAATTAATGTTCACAACAAATGAAAACACAACCTAAAGCACTCTAGACTCTAGCCAGTGACTCACTTATTTCAAGCAACACTTAGGACAAAATCCCTTGCAATTACTTCCTTGTATTTATTTTGAGGGGATTTATTGTGCATTCATAGATATTAATATCAGTCTAGAATAACCAGATGTCTGTAGACATTTTCCTGAATAATTAATTAATTGCTATTTCTAATCCCGTATTCTTACTGACGTTTTACTATCTCAAGGAAATCCAAGTACTTAAAAAACAAGTGTGAGATAAGAACAACCCTTAATAAACATAATTCTAAAAAGGAATCTTTTATTGTTGTGAAGCTTATAAAATTGAAGGTCTCATGTTTTAAGAAGAGAAAAAAAAGGAATTCTTTCTCTGCAGTGAAATAAATGGACTATCTCACCCATGAATAATGATTAACGTTCTTTCACTCAGAGAAAAGACTCATAGGAGTTCGCACCTGCAGCATTCATGAATTACGGGCCCCAGTCCCTTGAAAGAAACTTAATAATCACTATTCACAGGTGAAGTGTGCTTCAGATGGATATAAAAGTTGAGATAAAACCAGTCTGCTTTGTTTCCAGTGCTGTTATTTTCCCAGCATTCCTTCCCTGCCAGTCACTGCAAAAATACTTGAGCAGCTTTACGGTTATCAGAAGGTGCTGCTGTAAATACCTTTTCTTCTCAGCTTAGTTCTTTCTGTATTTATCAGAGATTCAAAGGTGGTTTTAAAGGTCAGAAAAACAAGCTGCCTGAAAACTTGGATGCAAACTCAAGTAATAAAGTCTGCATTTCTACATTTGTACTCTCCTTATTGCCATCCAGGTCTAAACTGGCCTTAAATTTCCTCTTCTGAGCCCAAACCTGCCAAGTCAAGTCATATAAGTATACATTTAAATAAAAATATAAATATGAAGTATATATTTAAATATGGCCATGGGTATAAAATTAAAGATGTAGGTGAAAATCTGCATATAAATAGATTTTTCCAATCTAGCAGAAAAACTGTGGTTACTCTTTTTGCTTTCTTAAGTCAGAGAAGATGTTCAGGCATTTTCTTCCATTAGAGACCACTTAGAGACCACATGGATGGTCCCTGTGCCATCTGTGGCTTGTTTACATTTTTCCCAAGGTGTTTTTTTTTTTTTTTTTTTTTTTTTTTTACTAGTGATTAAACTCAAGGGTGCTTAACCACTGAGACACATCCTTAGCCCTTTTCACCTTTTTATTTTTTATTTTGGGGCAGGGTCTTACTGAGTTGCTTAGGTTTTCACTAAGTTGCTGAGGCAAGCTTTGAACCTGAGATCCTGCTTCCCAAACTGCAGGGATTATAGGTATCTGCCACTGTATTGAACTGAAGCCAGAATTAGACAGGCAGTCAATATAGATAGGTAAATTGAGTCAGGTCAGATGAGTCAGGCCAATTTTGAGTGAGTCTCCAGGAAGTTGGAGACTGTCCCCTGAGGCATTGAAATGTTAATTCCTTCAGAGCCCTTCCTCTGCCCTTATCAAAAACCTGCCCCTGCTCCAAACTGTTGCTAACCAGTCTCAGGAATTGCCCTTCCTACAAGGAGCTATAAAGTTGTTAATTAATGTGTCCTGGGCTGCTCCACCCTGCCCTTCCCCCTTCAGCCCACCTGTTTCCCACCTTTTGGCCATCCCACTAAGCATTCCTGGGCCTAGTCATATATACAGGAAGGAGAAAGATAAGGGAAAGGGGGCAGAAGAACAAAGGAAGCCTAGAACAGATAAAAAGGGCAGAGCACCTTGCTTCTGGGGATACCTGGATACCAGCTATGGCCCCCTTCTCCCTCCTGGGAGAAGTCTATGTTACCCCTTTTTAAATAAACCCCGCTTTATATGCTTGCCTTGGTGTGCTTCTCTAATGTTCAAACTTCCTCATGTGAGGAAACAGAACTTGTCACCAATAATCAGTGGTATCACAGCTCCCAGGATGTTTTTAAAAGCACTGAGTCATCGTTTTAAAATGACAAGATTTTACATGTTTTAAATTTTACATGATTTTACATGTTCTATATTCCTCAATAACTTGAAAAGTCCTGAGCTCTAAACATACACACTCTTCTAGAAACCAACAGAAGCTGAGGTTTGAGTGTTCCTTACAGACTCTGCTTCTATTCTTTTTTCAGAATTATGTAATTCATTGATGGTTTCTTGCCTGAACCCAAAGTGTGCAATTCTGGAAAAAACCAGGTTCTCATTCCTTCATCAGCCCTTCTCTCATGGTGGGCTTGTTTATCACCAGCCAAGCTCATCACAACACTTTTGAGTCTGTGCTCAGGAGTAGGGAGGCCTTTAGGTGGCAAATGTAGTTTACAGGTGCATTTCTTTCTATCCTTGATTTTCATCAGACATTATATGCATTATGGATGTAAAGATAATAAGGCGAGAATCTAACTTCTAAAAGACTACAATTTAATCAGAGACAAAGAGATATGCATTAAGAACAAATAAAGTTTTCAAGGTAAACATCTTTTTCAATGACAAAGATATTGATAGGGGGATGGCAGCATGCAGAAGAGGGCTACCTGACTTACGCAGGACGTAGAAGGCCTGGCATGTTGAGAGGAAAGAGGATATGTTCAGATCTGAAGAGAGACATCCACTCTCTTGGGTCCTAGAGGTTACATAAGAGTTATGCCGTCCAAGGATGAGAATGGTAAGCAGGATCACATGAGCCAGTTGCTTGGTCTTTTCTGTTTTTTTTTTTTTCCTTTATTTATGATAACTATGTAAGTTTTTCTTTATTTGTTTATGATATGTTTTGCTTACATATTAGATGTTTTATTATAGAAAACAAAAGCATACTCAATATGCAGGTATACTTACACTTAAAGTATATAACCACTGTTTCTCCAAGTGTTCTTTCTCCAGCTATAGATTCAACATTACAGCTAACACCACCATGCCTTTATGAACACTGATCATAAACTGTGCCACTGAAAGGTATGTACTTTCCAAATACATACTCATCTCCTAGCCAAATCTGGGAATAGTTGATAAAACCTATGAGAAAAAGGAGGAAATAAAAACTAAGAATGTTCAGCTAAATGGGAACTGGCCACACTCACACACACACACACACACACACACACAAAGAAATCTTATACAGAAACATAATTAGTTAGGAGCTAATATTATTAGCCACTATTGAGATTCAACAAAATTGACCTCAGATGTCCAGAAAGGAGGGGAAATATTTTTTTTCTAGTGCTCAGGAATCAAGTTTTATTATTTAATTGTAATATTTTGTTTTGATGAAGCCAAATTGTCCATTCATATTTCAAGTCTTAAGATTATAAATGAATTACATTTATGATTGCAACAAAGAAGAATAACTACCAAGTAAAAGTAATAAAATATTCTAACTAGCTATAGGGCTAGATTTATTTTATAAATAATTCAGTTGTGAAACACTATTCTGGTTCGTGATTGAAAACAAAAAAAAAAATTTTAAAATAAGTGGAGGTCTTGTGGATTTGGCCTTGGCATGGACTTAAAGGACAGTAATGCTTTTTGCATACAACAAAAAAGTAAAGTTTGTAAAGAATGAAATCGAAGTGTTTGGATACCAAAATTAGTTTTGAGACAACGTTGTCTTTTATTTGAAAGTAAATGTAATCCAGTTATGAAACACACCAGAAAGTGTTTAGTCTCTTTGCACATATTCTCCTTTTTGATGTACTAAAAAGTCAGTGATTACAGGCATTTCAAGTGCCACCCATGCGATAATAGTCAAATAGGTGAGTTCACATTGGCAGTTCTGAAGGTGCATTTAGCTTCCAACTGCATTACCAGGTTTTGTCTTTGTTAGTTGTAGGAGCAGTTTTTTTCCATTCAAACGCTTATGAAGTTCATAATAGTTAAGAGGCAGTTCTGTGAAAAACCTAAAAAACAAAGGAAAAGATGAATTCAAAAGCAGCTGCTCCTGCAGTTTGATTGCAATATTTCACTGCACGTTACCATGTCTTCACAGCAGCTTCTCTCTTAAAAAGATTCTGAAGGTTGATTGATTGTTCCTGAACTGCTACATAGTTTTATTTGATTAACCACGTATATTTTTGCCAATATGTCTGGCTACCTATTTAAAGTTAGTGCATTGCTGGCAGTATTACAAAAACAGATTTTAAGGATTGGAATCAGATTTGGCAGTCAAGGATTTGGTTCCAAACTCATAGGTGATCTTAAAATTTCATTTGACATAAAAAGAAAAACCTTCCCAGTCAAAAACAAAAGACTCCACTTTCATTGAAAAAAAAAAAAAACTTCCTGGCTGCCAAACATGTTTATTTTTTCTGATTTTTTTCCCTTATTACTGATTCCTTTGAAGAAGGAACTTCCAGTGATATTTAAAATGTGTGTATGCACACACGCACATATTTAACCAAGATCTTTATTTAGACATGAAGTAAAAAATTTTCTTTAAAGTTTAAAAAAAAGTAAAAAAGGCATCTTTTCCAAAGTTCATTGCAATAAAAGAATCTTTTGTCCTTCCTCTTCTTGGCTTTTTAAGGTTTTAACGAGTTGTTTATATATCTCAATGGCTTGAAAAGACAGATGTATTTTATGTAATCTTCCATGTAAGCTTTTTTCATTTCCCTTATAAATTACTTTTCCATATTTTAAAATGTAGTTATGTTTTCAGGGAAAAATGGCCAAAAAATATGAGCCGTTATTTGTTGGCCACCATGAACCTTTAGATAAAGCAGGTATAAATCACAGTAAGCAATAAAATTCCACCTCAAGTATAAACCACAACTTTATTGAAGAAATGTCTATTAAGATTTTGTCTCATTTTCATTTTACCTGAACATTAATGTAAGAGTTTCATTTGAAAGCTAGCAGTTACCAACTGACGTCTTATATGCTAATTAACACAAAGGAGATCTGTTTAAATCAGAGAAAGCAAATTTTCTAAAGATTCAACTGTAAACCGCTTTTCTACTCTGTGAGCTAGGGCAGCAAATTATATACAATACACTGAGGTGAGTGGGGGGAGTAAAGAAAAAAGATGCCAATCCCTAAATATATATCATTGAATAACAACAATTTCAGTACCCATGTCAGGTTGTAGCAAATTCAACCCCCAAAATGTAGACCCAATGAAATGATCGCTTGCTTTTTCATCTCCATAAACATTTTCTGATGTTTTTAACTCTTGTAGGTCAGAATGAAAAACAAACAGAGACCTTAACTTCATACGAAGTCCAAGTCCTGAAAACACACAAAACAACTTCTGGAGTGGCATAAACTGATTAGTGGGTGCTCATGGATGATTAAAAAGCCCTGAAGCTAGAGGCACACAGCTGAGTTGCTTGCCGAACCATCGCTCTAGTAGGTAATGAGATGTCTCTGGTTTATAAATATCTGATTGTAATGAAATAATCCACCCGATCTTTTCAATTAAAGTAACAAATTCTCCTGGTTGTGAGATACATAGAAAAGCAATGTGAGAGCTCCCCCTATTGACTCACAGCCGTGCACAACGTACCCTGAATTGTACTTTCAAATTTTTATAATCAATATAAAATTTCAGAAGTTTTAAGAAGTTTTAGAAATCAGTTAATCTGAATTAATCAGCTTATGCTTATGGAAATAAGTGTCTAGCGACATTTATTCTCATGGAACAAAGTCATGCCAGAGCTGGGACTGGATCCCAGAGTCTTTGTCTCTGAGCCCTATTTTAGAACCAGAAAATAATTCTGGCTTCTTGAAAGTTGACCATAAATCTATGTACTCTTCATACTTGCATGGTTTAAAAATGTAAAGGCAACAGAGATGGGGCTATTTGTTTATCAAAATGAAGTATGTAGATGGCTTTGCCTCCCCTCCTGAATTGATTGTGTTTTTAAAATTCTTCAGCTATTATCTTTCAGGATCATTCCCCTCCACCATCTCAACCCCATTAGATAGAAACAGGCTTTTTAGCAGCTCAATGCAGGCAATATATAATATATTTTACCAAGTTGGAGAATTCGGTCATTGAATCCCAAGATGTGCAGTTTGTTTGGGCTAAGGGTGTGACTCAGTGGTAGAGTGCTTGCTACACACAAGGTCCTGATAGAAATTAGATAATTATGTGTCAAATCCCACGTTTAATTTTGCCTCTCAAGGAAGGTTACATAATGATGATTACAAAGTATGTTCATTACTTCTCCCATAGAGACATAACTATTTTTTAAAGATACCTACATGGCTTTTAAAGTTGATGGCTATATAATGGAGGGAATAAAATATACCTCTGCCATCTACCATGTCCAACATCTTTACTGTAAGTTTGATATTTAGTTAACTATCTATGTCTTACCTTTTTACTTGGAAAAAAAATGTTTCAAAGTTACTAAACTGTGAACTTTAGGTAAAAAAAAATACTTCAAAATTAATTTCTGGTTTTAAGAAACTTGGAATTTAGAATAAGAAGATGAAACTCTGTCCTATCAGGCTGGGGTTGTGGCTCAGTGGTAGAGCGCTCGCCTCATACATGTGAGACCCTGGGTTTGATCCTCAGCACCACATAAAAATAAATAAACAAAATAAAGATATTGTGCCCATGCATAACTTAAAAGTAACAAAAGAAACTCTGTTCCATTAAGGTAACTTTGATGGTTGAACTTTTAGAATTGGAAAAAAGAAAAAAAAAAGAACTAATAGCATTAGAGCTTCTTAGTGTTAGTTCTGGCTATCTTACAGTAAGAATGAATAATCTCTTGTAGGATCAGGAGAGTCTGAGTCTGGTAAGAGAGATGAAGCAGAATCGAGAAAAAGAAGGCAGATGATGGTGCAGAGATGAACAAGGGAGCTAAGAAACAAAGTGATGTGGTACTTAAGTCCCATGTCTAGAGAATTACCTAGTATGTGTGAAGTGCTAAACTATTCAAATCAACAAAACTATCCGCTGACTTCATAACTATAGCATGTCTATTCATGGAAGGGAGTATTAGTGAGGAGGACACAGCACAGACAAGATGATAAAACAAAGGCATTTCCGCTCATAGTCCATTACTTGCCCGAAAATCTTTAAAATAAATATTAAGATCCTCTGACCTCATCCTGAGCTCAACAATGAGTCTCACTGGAAGCACAAATTTTAGCAGAAGAAATTCCTTATTATTATGAGGCAAACTCTTTCCTTCCATCAAAATTCACTTGCTTATTCCAAAACATGAAGGTTGTTGTGTTTAATTTGTGGAGTAAGCATGAGAATTAAGCAAGAAAAAAATATATAACACAGGCAGTAAATTGTAACTATCACTTTCAGATAAAAATAAACTAGAATGAATACAGGAGATATTGACTGAGTAGGGTTCTCAGAGAAGCTTATTACAAAAATACAATGATGTTTCAAGTATAGATATCCATTTCTAAAATACTTCAGAATAGTAAGCCAAAAGAAAAAAGTTTCATGATAGTTTTGATAAAAATATGAGAAATCATTAAATAATATTTTATATCCATTTTGAATTAAAAATAAACTGATAGAATTTAAAATACACTTTTAACATAGGTAAGTACATATGATTATTGGTAAAACAAAGTAGTACACTTAATATAAGAATAAAGCAGGAAGAAATGCTGTACCCAATATTAACTTTGGTTTTTACATAGTTATTACACAAGTTAATGAAATATTATGAAGAATTGGCCAAAAAGATACACAATTATGTACACAGAATATGACCTAAATCTGGAAATTCTAAGATAAGCCATGGAAAAGTTAGTAATGATTTTTTCTAAATGCATGGCTATTTGAAAGAAGAAAATAATCTTATTTTTAAAATGCCTTCTTAATGACAGTATTTATCAGAGACTAACTTTATGAACTATAAGAGAAAATATTTGTTTTTAACTATTTAAAAATGTGCCTGGTTGGGAAAAAATAAGAATAAAAAAGGTTACAAATTAACTACAAATATCAACATGTCTGGAATAATTATTTTAAAATTAATTAGAAACTAAAAACAAAGCACAAAACAAATTTTCTCCCCTGTATCTAATATTATTCACATAGAACTAATCTTATTCAGCATTTAAGGGAACAAGATTTCAAAAATCATACTTTATCTGTATTTTCACAGATTATGAAAAAGTTTTGAAGATAGTACATTGTTGTGTATGGGTTTAAAAAAACTTAATTCCTTAAGGAATTATCTATATTGTTAGCAGAATCTACCTAAACTCTACAGCCAAACTCACAAAACAAAATATCATAACACATTTATTTCCATCTGTAGAGGACTATAATGTATTTATTTATACATTAGTAACTTTTTGATGCAATAACAAGATCTTGTAAAAATGACCCCAAGAAAGAAGATAAAAGTAACTGCACAAGGTGCTTGATTACATCAAATCAGTTCAACTGGCAGAACCATTTTTTAACTATAAATGGGAGAAATAACGCTCAGATGGAAAAGATTATTTTCTGTTTCCCTACCCTTTTAACTGTTGTTCTAAACTTTGGGAAACATTTAATTTTAATTTCAGTAATTTTTTTTTTTTTTTACTTTTGTCTAAAGGCATTTTTTTTTTCTTTCTTAAGAACACGGTAAATTTTTATTTACTGTATGGAATACAGTTGTAATACAAGTATAGTTTTTTCATGTTGGAAATTCATCTGAAAAAGAATTATCAGGTGAAGTTGAAATGGACATTACAATTTATACCAAAAAAAAAAAAAGAGAGAATATTTTATTTCTATTCAAAAGTGTGGGGATATGTATTTAGAGTGATTTGGAAGCTCTAACTGAATTGGTGTGGTTATTAACTGCTGCAGTCACTCAGAACACCTCCATTCTTAAACCACGCTGCCTACTACCCACACACAGAAGTCTAGACTGAAGGATGAAAACCCTCATGAGCAGATGGAAAAACAAGTTGGTTCTGTGATAACATGTCTTACCACATAGTTAAATTGTATGGAATCAGAGTAGCCAATAGATTTTATATTGAATTCTGGGTACACTTCTAAAAAAGTAAATTCACGATGGAGCACAGACAAAAATATTAGTAGTAAAATAAACTTTAGAAATGGGAAAAGTAAACCTTCATATTTATGATTTAAGCAACATTGTATGAGTAAAATCCTTTAGCAGCCTTTCCCCCATCTCATGAAATTATAAAATTATCGTTAGCTATTTTTAAAAATAAATAGCTTATTAAATTACTTCCATGGATAGTTTCTGACTTTTATTTCTGACAATATGCAGATTAAATGTCTTAAAAAAAACCCTCCTCTGGTACAAAAAAATCCTAAAAATGCTGGATAAAAGTTTAAAAACATCTTTATAAATACTTAGCTATCTTGGCAAGAAATAAGTAGACAGATTCAAACAGGCCCAAAAGAACAAGAAAGCATAAATCCAGAGATTTATTACAGCACTAAATTGGATGGCTACCCTGAAAGACATTTGCCAGGCCTTGGTGACCCAAAGCTTTCTTTCCCAAGTGAGTAGAACACAGGTGATAAAGACCATAGAATGATCAAGGTGGAAAGTTTAATTACGTATGTCCTCAGAACCTTCAAAAGGCAACACCTTTAGTACAGAAGGAACTAGAAATAGTACCAACCAAAAGGAAAAACTGAAAATATGTGACTGTAGATAGAGGGGAGAAAGACTTTTTTTTTTTTTTGACAATTGTGTAACCACAGGCAAGGCATTACTCAGGCTCTGGGATAGAACTCATTCCATTTGTGTGGTCCAGAAACCCCAAGATGAAAATTTAGTTTGAATTGATGCTGGGTTGCTAGTGCCTCCAGCCACCTGGCAGAAGTAAACATTTATCCTTTGTGGAAGAATCCATATTAAATCAGGGCCACAAAATATTTCCTTATAAAGTGTTACAAATATGCAGTCTCAATTCAAAAATTATAAAACACACAAAGACTACAGCTTACTTATAAAGTACATACACTAAAGGCATTTGGATAAAAAGGTAGAAAGAGTAAGACAAAAGAAAAGCAGCCTATTCCATATACTCAGGAATATGTAGGTAAAATAAAACAACCATTAGAACCTCTATGAATGAAAAATTATGTAATACAGAATTTAATTTTAATTTAATGTAAAATAAAATAACTGTTAGAACCTCTATAAATGAAAACTAAAGTAACACAGAATTTAATGTAAAAGATATGATACAGTTGAAGAGAGATGTAGCAAATTGGAAGATTTACAAGAGATTATCCACTTTGTTAAAGAGAGATAAGAAATATTAAAAGTTGGTGTTAAACAAGAGAATACTCCGTAACTCATTTTGTAAAGATTTACCTTGATTCAAGAAATCAGAAAAGGCTGAGTGTGGTAATCCATTCCTATATTCTCAGCTACTTGGAGGCTAAAGCAGGAAGATGTAAATTTAAAGTCAGTCTCAGCAATTTAGCAAGACCCTCTAACAAAACAAACAAACAAACAAAGAAAAAATTAAGCCAAAAGGGTAGGGGATAGTTTGGTATTAGAGCATTTACCTAGAAAAGTGTGGGTCCCCTGATTCAATCAACAACATGGAAAAAAAATAAATAAATAAATCAGAAAAATATGAATAAAGACAGTGTCACTCATTGATACAGAGAGAACAATTTTTTTAAAAGTTATGTGAAGTTAGTGATGTCTAAAAAGATTTTGTGTTATAACCATTTGGATTGCTGCAGGAAAAGTATATATTAATACATTGGTAAATGATTTAATGTAATTCACCATTTCAATTAAAAGAAAAAGGTGCTTCGCTCACATTAGAAACAATATTCAGTAACATTCAATATTTATTGATGCTTTAAAACAGAAGATAAAACAAACTGAAATCCCTTGGAAAATGTCCTCAAACTAAACAAATATAATGTCTCAAAATATCCTATAATAAACATCATTAACTGTTAAGTGACAAACATTCTCTTTAAAGTCAGGAACAAGACAAGAATGCTTGCTATAAGCATTTTTATTCAACATTGACTTGTAAGAGACTTGGCTAACATGAGGTGAGAAAATAAGTAATATACTCAAAATTGCAAAGTAAGTCAAGAACTGTCATTAGTCACATATAGTATAATCATCTGCATAGAAAACCCTAAGTAATTTATAAGTATATTACCAGAATTGAGAATTTTATGTTTTTGCTGATATAAGATCAGTAATCAAATTTCATTGCATTTCTATACTAAAACAAAAAAAATAAAAATTTAAGGAAGTTATTCTTTTCAATAATATATAAAGTACCTAAGAATAAATCTAAAAAAAATTCTTTAATAACTTCACAGAGGAAGTTATAAAAAACATATAAGACCATCACAGAGGAAGTTATAAGGTGTAACATAAGACATTAAAGACTAGTAAGCAAGCAATATTTATGGGTAAAAAGGCTTAATGTTGGGATGATATCAATTCTTTCTAAATGATAAAGATATTTTGCTTAATTCCAATTAAAATCCCAAGTTGTTTTTAAAATCTACATACTGGAAGAGCAAAAAACTAAATGCAGTCAAGAAAGTCCTTAAAAAGAACTAATGATATCATGGCTTATAAGAAATAGCAGTAATTTCATTTTTTAAGTTGTTGATGGACCTTTATTTTAATAATTTATTTATATGTGGTGCTGAGAATTGAACCTAATACCTCACACATGCAAGGCAAGCACTCTATAGCTGAGCCCCAGACTTAGCCCAAGAAATAACAGTAATTTTAGAAGTGTGGTATAACAAAGGGCTACAAAATGACAAATGACACAGATCAGAGATTCCAATGGACGCATAGAACATGGGAACTTCATATATAACCAAAATTGAATAACAGATTTCTAGGCAAAGTGATGAATAAATGAAACTAGTCCAGTGGGTTATCTGTATGTTAACAAAAATCAAGTAAATTCTCCAACTCATGCCATAAACAAAAACAAATTGTAGATGGATTACGAAAATATGTGAAAAACAAATTTAAAACTTTAAGGGGACAGTATTAGTGAATATTAGGAAATCAGCCAAGCAACTTTGACATGGAGAAGAATTTCTTAAATTAGACACATAAATCATGAAAGAAAAATTATCTGCAAATTCAACCACAGTAAAACTAAAAATTATTATTAAATGATACCAAATTTTAAAAAGTGAAAAGACAAGCTACAAACTGGTAGAAAGCATTTGCAATTATTTATGGAACTCATTTTTTAAATTGCTTTTATTTTTTAAATACATGACAGCAGAATGTATCACAATTCTTATTACACATATAGAAGGCAATTTTTCATATCTCAGTATATAAAGTATGTTCACACCAATTCATGTCTTCATACATGTACTTTGGATAATGATGTCCATCACATTCCACCATCGTTGCTAACCCCCTGCGCCCTCCCTTTCCCTCCCACCCCGCTGCCTTATTTAAAGTTTATCTATCCCTCCTATGCTTCCTCTCTCTACCCCACTATGAGTCAGTCACCTTATATCAGAGAAAACATTCATGGAGCTCATTTTAATAGTATTCAGGAAAACCAGTTAAGATAATCATTTTACACACACCAGAATGGCAAACAATTTGAGATATCTAACAATATCAAGGGCTAATGAGAAATTTGAAACAATGCTAACTCTTATAAACTTCTGGTGGGAGCATATATGCAAAAACAATTTGGCAATTTCCAAAATGGTATGCTCTGTGAGCATTTCCATTGCTAGATAAATATTTTGACATATTCACAAAATTTGTGGTACAACATTCTTACAAGCATTGGTTATAGTTATAAAAATCTGAAAACCACTCAAATTTTATCAAAAAGAAAATGAGATAGATATGTAAAAACACTAAACAATACTTTTTGAGAGGATACATACATCTGTGGTAAAACTATAAAGAAACATGAGAGAAGGAGGATAGTTTTTAAATGCAGAAGAATAAGGAAATAATTTAGAGAACTTCAAAGTATTGGCAAAATTTTCCATCATAAGAAAATGGTAGGTTTTATAGGCACATGTGCTCCATATATAAAGCCTTCCTTTTTAAATTGATCTTCTATGTTTCTTCTACTATGAAGTGTCTCTTCAAGCCTTTATATTTTCTCTACTTGGTTATTTGCCTGTTTAAAAACTAATTTGTGGGGATTCTTTATGTATTTGGACTACTTATCCTTTGACAAATTAAAATATTGCAAATACTTTCTACCAGTTTGTGGTTTGTCTTTTTACTTTTTCCCTATGTAAAATTTTGTAATTAATATATTATTTAAAAATACTGTTTCTAAACATTTGTTGTGTTTCAGACAGAAACAATATTTTTTATCAAAAGAAACTATAATTTTTGTTGTGAACTTTGGATACTATGGAGGATGGATAAGCAAATACTGGCATTGCAAAGTTCAGTCAATCCTATCTTATACATGTGTGTAATTCTAAAAGATTTGCTCTCATCAGCTTTTATAAAACTGTTAGTGCATACAATACATTCCCCTACTTTTAAAATAATTTAATAAAACTATGAATTTTATTGTGTATATATTAGAGAAATTTGATTGAGGTCACTGCAGTATTCTCATGATGAATATTGTCTGATCACAATATAAAACAAATTGTATTGTAAATATAATTAATTATAATATATATAATTCTATATATAGCTTATATATAATATATATAAATTATATAATTTATATAAATTATATAACATATATATAATTTATATTATATAATCAGGCATTGTGTCCTGCCTCTGGAGACTGATGTTGGGATTGTCCCATTCGTGTGCTATTTTACGTGTTGATTCTGTATTTCTACAGGCATTGCTTTTACAGAAAATTTGTATGTGTAGAAACTGCATTGACATAAGGAAATCTTTCTACCAGTTTGATATTTTGATGGAGAGTTTGTGTGTGCATGTGTTTACAAGAATAATATCATGAAGTAATTGGTTTCCACTTACATACAATAGAATGTAACCACAACTTTATTATTTAATCTAATAGGTGGAAAGCTGATAGTTTTTATTCAGGCTTAAACAAGGACTCTCCCTCAATATGTTAAGATAATTTTTCTGTTAACACAGGTAAACAAGGGAGCATTTATTTGGTGCATAGGATCTCTGATAAACCAAAGCATATCTGGCAAAAACTTGCTCATTTTAAGATGTAAAAAATCCTAGTTCATGTTGAAGCAGGAATAGACTTTTGCAAGCGCATCCTGTTAATGTCTTGAAAAATAAAGTGCCTGTGATAAGTAATCAGATACGTTGTTATACACCTGTTAGAACAAAAAGTACTGTATGCTGACTGTCATAAGGAGTAGGAAGTAGGGACTGGATGCTTCAAGAGATTGGGTAATAATAAAGGGGAAAAAAAAGCATCCTTTCAACTCAGAGGACAGTAGCTGGTTTTATTCCAGACAATGCTGGAGATGCTGGAACTCATTCATACCCAATGAGTAACAAGGGCTTTATACAGGCCACCAGATAGTATCGGTAGGTATCAGTTCAGAATCTGCTGGAAAGCTATCCAAACAGTCAAAGTTGGTATGAAGTATCAGGATACACTGGAAGCAGTCTCAGCACAGATTTTTTTTTTTAACCTACAAAACCAAAAATTAAGCCAGTTCTCAAATTTGTTAAAGCTAAAAGAAAAAGACATTATATATTTTTGTGTCTACCTGTTTATTTCTACCAAATAAAAATACAGGAGACACAACTAAGTTTTAATTTCAGATAAACAATGAATATTACACATGTCTCATGTAATATTTGAGTCATACCAAAGATCTTTTTGTTTTTATTTTAGTCTATTGTTTGTTTTTATTTATTGTCCTGTATTTTAGCTGGCAACTCTTTTCCACATTTTCCCTAGTTTCTTTTCAAAATTTTTGCTGTAGTCTGTCCATAACAAATTTTTAAAAGCAATATGATGTGATGGTCCTGTATTAAGCCTGGATCTGAGAAAATAACTTTGAACATACAGAAAAGTTAGCTCATGAAAGTTTATTTGTTATAGAGCTGAACTATTAATGGAAAAAATATGAAGTCTCTAGGTTAGCCAGCATGGGTGGTTAATCTTTGGATTTTTGCCCAGAGGTTCATTAATTCTTCTTGGCTTGATTTGCATAGATATAAAAGATTCAATAAGAATAGTGAATTGCAGTAACCTTTGCAAGATACTTACATTCTGTTTTGTTGCACAGTCTGACTAAAAGCAGCTGATCTTCCTGAAAATAAATTTTGGTAAAGTGCTTGCCTCGCATGTGTGAGGCACTGGGTTCAATCCTCAGCACCGCATAAAAATAAATAAAGATACTATGTGTTCATTTACAACTAAATAAATATTAAAAAACAAAGAAAGAAAGCCAATATCAAGAGGTAAATGCTAAGTGTTTAAACTATGGATTGAAAAAATCATGTCCCTTGGAATTTTTGTGTCATTTCCAATCACCCCCAATAAATAGTATAATTTAAATAAGTGTTATTTAAATTGTCCTTGCATCTCAAAAAGTAAACAAACTTGCCATAGTCAATCTACTTATAAGTATTGACCTGTATTAAAGAAATCAAAACAAAAGAAGAAAATATGTAACACATTGCTCTTGTCTCTTCCATGAACTTTGTATCAGCCATATAAATGAGTTATAATAATCTGATAGAAGAGACACAGTGAGGCCACCCAAAGGCATTCAGGATAGTCAGAAGCAGAGTAATGTTGTAGAAGGATTGTAGTACCTTGTAATTAGAACATTACACTGCACTTACTTTGAATTGCCTTGGAGAAGGCTTTGTTCTCTTATGCAGTTGTACTTTTCTCTAACTTCCTAAGCATGCAATAGGAAATACTGAAATATTTCTCTCTGCTTAATAATAATAATAATCTGGCACCATGGTAGAACCCAAGCACACATTGTTGTTTCTTCCAAGGTGTGAGCTCTCTGCTCACTTTGGGCACTCCCAGACTTCATTCTGGAAGATAGCAATTTTCCAAATTCTATCTATAGTGGCTTCTTCTCCCAAGAGAACTTTGTTTAACAGAACTCACAGCAGCTATTCAGGAAGTAAAACTTTACAGAAGGGCATGAAGGTGTGCTTCTGCAGGCATTGTTGTTGTGGAAAAGACAAGGTTAACTGGAAATAGAGAAGTCCTTCATTTCATCTCATGTTAAGATCAGTGTATGTAATCAAGGACTGTTTGGAGGTTACATTTATAGTAAGAGTAAGGAGTGACATCAGAAGCCAGGTAAAGAAGTAGGAACCAGTTAATCTATACATACTTGAACTTTAACAAAATGATTTTCTGGACTTAATTTCTAGCTAATAGTCATGTTTCAATGACAACAATTTGGCCTAAGGTTGCCCTTGTCAAAATGATACTTTCTGAAGTCTGATGATGATGGCAATTAAAGGTACTTATGATGGTTAATTTTATCTGTTTACTTGATGGAGCCACATGGTTCCCAGATTAAACATCATTTCTGAGGCTATCTATGAGGATGATTCTGAGTAAGATTAGCATTTGAAGCCATGGTCTAAATGAAAAAGTTTGCTCCCCCTCCCCAACGTGGATAGGTCCTTGATGACCTGCCCAGAGGCAGGGGAGGAAAGAATGAGGAATTTTCCCCTTTCATTCCTATATCAGCACTAAGCTGGGGCATCTCTTCTCATCTCTTGCCCTTTGAATTTAGACTGAATCACACCACTGCTTTTTGGAGTCTCTATCCTACAGAAGGCAGATGCTGGTATTTCTCAGACTCTATAATCAGATAAACCAATTTCTTATAATATGTCATGTCCCCTTTCTCTATCTTTCTCTCTTTCTTTCATATATATACATATATATGAAAGAAAGTCTGAATACCCACTTATATAATTATGCCCACTGTAAACTCTATAGTTTCTGACATGACTGTGTAGTCGAAATCTCTGGTGCTGACATATGTATATATATATATATATATATATATATATATATATATATATATATATGTGTGTGTGTGTGTGTGTGTGTGTGTGTGTGTTCTGTTTCTCTAGAGAACTTTGATGTACAATATTTATACTAAAATTCAACCTGGTGAATTAAGAGATGCATACTACTTCTTTAAGGCAATTATCTGGATTCAAAGCCAACACCCTATGCCCCATTAACGATTCCCTGGGTGGACTACTCTGCTTTTTTCTTTAGCTGGCAATATTAAATAGATAACTGCTAAATTTTCTTATAAGAAAATCAACCCATTATTCCTTAGCATATATTTACTAAAAACAGATACAATGGCATTTATCCTTATACATTTGATTGTCACTTTGACATTTCTAGAAAAGATGCAGATTGATAAAGAAGGATTTTTTTTTTTCCTGAGTAAAGGGGCAATATAGAACATGGACCATTACATGAAAGAAATACTGATGTTGTTGATTCATTTTATATCAACACAGATCTTTCTTATGATGTCTCTGACCTAATTGAAAGACCATTCTCTTGAGACACTGTAGTAATTTCCATCATCCACAGAATACCATTTTTTTAATTCCACTTAACTGGATTAAAAGTGATGCTCTAAATTGTGGCCACTATCATCTCTTTTCATCTCAGCGTGACCTTACTTTTGATCCATGCCTTCCTTTAGGTCTAAATACCCACTTGTGTAATTATGCCCACTGTAAACTCTATAGTTTCTGATATGACTGTGTAGTGGAAATCTCTGGTGCTGACTCAGAATCTAGATCATTAAAAAGTCTCCTACCCAGAAGATTCTGATGCATCTGTGGACTTTATAATATCGGCCTGGGCTTGTCACACTCCTTTCTTTTAAAGTTCTTCTTCAATTTCATTATCAGATATCCCAATGTTGCCAAAACTTTTGCTTTGCCTTTTTATAGTTTCAGTGCCTGACCTGTTCCTATCTCTTTTCACAAAACCAATTCTTACTTTGGATATTCTTCAGTGCGAAGATTAGCAATGCCAGTGTTCATTTTCCAATTGAGACATGTTACCTGATGTCTCAAGTATTCCTCCTGTTACTTAAGTCCTAGGCCAAAGGCCTTACTAGAGTGTCCCAGCAAGTCAGGTCCCACCACTTGTCCCCAAAATCACATGGAGAAGTAAGCTTTTCACCAAAAGCAGGAAAGGAACTTCAATTAATATAGCTATTATGGGAAGACAAGGGGACTTGGATTTCTAGCCCATCTTTAGTAATACTGACATGAGCCCCCAGATTCTATAGAAAAACAATATTAGACTGTGATTCAGAGCAAAGGTGGAGATATATGTAATATATATAAAATTCTGGCAGAGGTGCCAAACTTTTTAGCATATTTTCAGTTACTAAGTGGACATTTGCAGTCCCAACTGAATAGTCAATGTTTTTTTTTTGTGTGTGTGTTTTTAACAAAAGCAACCTCTAACTCCCCCTACTTTATAAAGCCAAGTGTTTCCTTAAAACCTTTTCTCCTTAATTTCCAAACTTTTTTTTTTTTAAATAATTGTTCCTTTCTATTCCACTGAACTGGATTAAAAGTGAAGTCATTAAAAATGTCTTCTTTTTCTGTGACTTGTTACCTGTTGAAACTTGCTGTCCTAATGACTGGATGTCCAGGTCTTACTAAGGCAGACTCCACACTATTTCCAGAGTAGCATTTGCCTTGCAGTCGCCACCATACACACTCTGTTCTGAGTACTTTCGAGCTTCTGGAGGGCAGAGATCATGTTCTGAGCATCTCTGAATCCAGCACCTCTCAGAGTCCCCTGTACATGAAATATAATCAAGGGACAATTGAATGGATGACTTTACCTAGGTCTCCTTCTTGGAAATTTCCCCTTGCTTAGCTATGCCAGTGTTTATTTTCATATACTAATCTACTTGACCTGTCCAGCAAAAGCCTCATTCCTGGTCACTCACACAACTACTAATTATACTCATCTTTCAAGCTTAAACCATCTTAAACAATTTGTATTTAACTATTCTCCAACAAATTTTATCCCTTATTTGATTAAATCTATATCTAAATCTTGAGTTCTTTAAGGAAAATAAGTGCACTTAATATTTTGTGCAATTATTCATAATGTGCGTCATAAATGAAGTGTTCAATGATAGCTAGAACATAATCACAAGAGGGTCCTCTCTGCTCACTTCCCTCACGTCTTTTCTCAATTTTCACCTCAATGAAGCTCATCCTGCTCACCCTAGTGAAGACTCCAACCCACCCTTTCCCCTTTTCCTCTCCCCTACTAATTCTTTTATTGGTTATTTTTTCCATAGTCCTGATCACCTTCCTGTGATCTAAGTCTCGAAGACCATAGCCTGCTCTATTCATTGGTCTATCAGGAACACAGAGAACAGTGACTGGCAGCGTATGCTCAACAAATATTTTCACAAAGAATGGACCTATTTATAATGAGAACAACCTTTTATAAATTAGAATATTAGAATCCAAAAACTCTGTAATCTAAAACCATAAACATCATCTTGACTTTGCCTGTTAAGATTGACTGAAAAATAAGAGCTTTAAGTCAGGGAGAGGGAAGTAATTCTAATAGTAGATATCACCTTGCTAAATAATTTCTTAATAATGGGGTCAGAATGAATTCTTCTGAATGTGTTCCCAACAGGACCCACATATAGTAAAATGGTACCTCTTTGGAATCTTTGGGAAATGAAACATCCTAATTACAGATTTCAACTATTGATCTGAAATATTTACAAAATGTGGCACCACATATTCATAAAGACTATTGTTATCTTTTGGATTGGAATGTCTCCAAAAGGTTGATATGTTGAAAGTTTGGTCCTTAGTTGGTGGCACTTCTGGGAGGTGATGGAAACTTTGAGAGACAGGGCCTAATTGGAGAACAGTTTACTATGGGCATATCCTTGCAGGGTACATTGGGACCCCGTCTCCTTGTTTTCTCTCTTTGGTTCCAGCCACCACAAACTGAGCAGTTTCCACCCACTAGGTACTATACCATGATGTACTGACCATCACAGGCCCAAAGGCAACTGGGCCAAGTGACTATAGACTGAAATTTCTGAAACCATGAGCCAAAATAAAACTTCTCTCCTTTTATGTCATTTTTCTCAGGATTTTTTCACAGTGACAGAAAACTTAACACAACCATATTACCGAATACCAGTGATTTTTCTGCAAGGACATATATTATAGTAATACAGTATTCTGAAGGGCAAATGATTCTCTTGCCTTTACTAAAAATAAAATTTTAAAAATAAAGCAAATAAATACATTTAGCATAATTTTATATTATTCAGGTACATACCCTTTAATTGATATTTTAGAGCATGACTTGCTTATTTCTCCTAAAAGCAGTTTCTAGAAAGTGGTTTGGATTGAGGATTAATTTGAATAAAGGTTTAGTGAAGACATAAATTTTATTTTCCTTCCTTTCTATTCCTATTTTACATGTTTTAAAGTTTTGTCTTTCCTCTGAGCTGTGTCCAATTTTTAGTTGGTTTTCAGTTTATTAGTATCCTGGCACCTTATCATCCTTAGATTAATAAAGACAAAAGACAAAGGGATATTGATGCTGGTGTGATGGCGCTCCAGGGGAGAGCCAAAGAGGCAGAGATAAGAGGTGGGCATGGAGCAAGGTCAACAGGCCCCAGGACACAGTGATGGACAGCAAGAGGGAGAACACTTACCTGGCACTCTGGAAATCAGAACGTAAGAAGTACCACCCTATGAAGCTGACTCCTAATGGTGATGGGGTTGGAGTGGGGACCATGGAAAGAATGGAGGAACTTTAGATGGGATAAAGGAGAGGGAGGGGAGAAGAGGGGGGAAGGGGGTAAGAATGATGGTGAAATGAGTTAGACATCATTACCCTAGGTACATGTATGAAGACACGGATGGTGTGAAAATACTTTGTGTACAACCATTGACTTGAAAAATTGTGCTCTATATGTGTAATATGAAATGAATTGCATTCTGCCATCATGTATAACAAATTGGAATAAATAAATAATTTAACAAAGAAACAAACAAAAGAACTACCACCCTATGATGGTGAGAAGGAGTAGGCCACTTCCTAGTTCTGGGAGGTATGGCTTATAGCATGCTTCCCACTGCTGCTGACCAAGAGGGACCAAACCCTTTATCACACCACTGTTGAAAGTCCTGTGCCTACAAGAAAGCCCCAGTGACTCTGAAGTGCTTTAAAGACCAAGGAGACCATGCTTGTGTATTTATTCCTCTGCTCATCTTCTCTACACCCATCCATTTTTCACTTTGTTTTATGAAAACTAAATTGACCATTCAGTCCTTTTCCAAGAGCACTGATTACTGTCAGTTCAGGTACACTTTTATAGCTCCAACTGTTCTTTACACTTAGACATAGAAAGGCAGAAAGGGAAAGAGGAAAGAGAGAAAAAAGAAGGAAAGAAGGAACAGAGTGAGAGAAAGAGACTTCAAGAAAGAGAAAGATAAAAAGTGGCTTTCCCTCAGCCACTGCCACCCTGGTCCAACAGTGATTGTCTTTTTGTTTTAAAAGAATTTTTGATCACACTGATGCGTGGGAACATTTCCTAATACTCCTAGCTTCTACTAGGACTCTGAGTACTTATGGGGATCTGTCAGTATGAGAACAACACATCACCTCCATGCCAGTGTAGGCCAATGTATGAAGCCAGTGCAGGCGGGAGTTCTGTTCACTGAGTCTGACATCATGGAGAGTAAGGAAAATGAGGTTCTTAGCATGTTCTCACAGGCAATAAAGTAGACTGGAGTTTTGGACTTCAGTGAGTTGGCACGTATTTAAACATTGGGCTTTTTAAAATATTATCTCCTAGGATGAAAAAAAATTATCTAGAATATTTTCCATAAAAAACTAATAGGTACTGTCTTCAAATTAACATTTTTAAAAATTTGTTGTTTGTTTTAATTAGTTATACATGAAAGTAGAATGCACTTTAATACATCATATATAATGGAGTATAATTTCTCATTCTTTTGGTTATACATGGTGTAGAATCCCACCAGTCATACAGTTATATATGTACATACAATAATAATGTCTGATTCATTGTACTGTCATTCCTACCACCATACACCCTCCCCGCCCTTCACTTCCCTCTACCTAGTCTAAACTAACTCTATTCTTTCCTAGCCCCACCCCTCAGTGTGCATTAGCATTCGTGTATCAGAGAAAACATTCAGTTTTGGGTTTTTTTTTTGGGGGGGGGTTGGATTGGCTTATTTCCTTTAGCATGATATTCTCCAGCTCCATCCACTTACCAGAAAATGCCATAATTTCATTCTTCTTTAAGGCTGAGTGATATCCCATCGTATGTATACTGCAATTTTTAAAATCTATTCATCTGTTGAAGAGCATGGAGGGCGGTATGGAGATTCCTGAGTAAACTTGGAATGAAATCATCATTTGAACCAGCTATCCCACTTCTCAGTTATACCCAAAGGATTGAAACTCAGCATATTACAGTGATGCAGCCACATCAATGTTTATAGCAGCTCAATTCACAATAGCTAAACTATGGAACCAACATAGGTGCCCTTCAAGTTAACTTTTATGTGCTTATGAATGTGACATAAAATAGAAGGGACTGTTAGTTCAATATTATAACTGGAAGAATTATGCAGTTTCCCTTCAGATGTTTACACTTAATACAAGAGGCTGTCCTCTGCTTAGAGTGACTCTGCTTCTGCCACCACCTACTGTTTTGCACCTACTACCTGTGCCAGCCTGTGTCTCCTGTGTTTTGTTTAGATGCCTATCTCTGAACTCTTGACACTGATAGTTATTCCATCTTCATTGGTACCATGACACTTTGCTCATGAATATGTCTGAATTTATCTTGCTTTTGCTTATATTTATTGAGATGTTTACCTCATCTAAGACAAATTCCATAAAGGCACATGACTTAGATGTATTTCCATCTATAATGTACTTAGTTTGTGGTAGAATTTGGATAAATATTTTTTGAGTGAGAAACTGAAAGTCTCAAGTAATGTTAAATATAACATGTGCTTTGTAATTCAGTTCTAACTTGTGTTTTGCAATCCTAAGAAGCCAGCATTTTTTATTCTTTCCATAATGACATACCATTAGAATACATTTAAAATCAATATAAGGTACAGGAAAATGAGAAAAAAGCATGGATATTAGAAAGTTATTTTTGTACAATTTTAGTTGTATTTATGCTCTACACTTATTTTTATTCAAATTAAAACTATGTAAGAGAAAATTAACATATACTTAGAGAATTACTGTATACAGAATATGGTGTCACCTGAACTTTGTATGTGACATAGTGCATGATATGTAATTAAGAAAAATATGATGATATGGCTAGTTTCCAAAGGTACATGGCAGTTCAATGGGTGTTTGATAAACTTTCTAAATTCTCAAAGATTTTATATGGATGCCAAATATCTTTTCCAGAACAATTTCCTAAGCAAGATCATGATTGAAGACAAGTTCATGATTAAAGTTATCAAAGAAACTATGAAAAGCATTGGCCATAGTAAGATTAATTGAAAGATTATGTATTCTGCCTAATCTTCATTTCTGAGATTAAAAGTTAAATAAATGCTTTCACTTTATGATAATTGAGCTAGTGTAACCCCATAAAGTTTCTTTTTCATTATTCTTCTGGTAGGTTAATGATTAGGGGTCACTTATGTACCAAAGGAGACATGTCCAACTACTGGACATTAGATATTTCCAAATTGTATCATTGAGTTTGAATATATTAATATTCTCTTTAATGGCTTTCTTATCAATATCAGTAGAAAAAGTATCACCTTTGTGTTTCATAATTTTAGCATAATATATGTTGTAACTCTATGGGAAAAAGTGACACAGATTACAATTTTGTCATGTGTTTATTTTGGTGTTATATATGTACAACTTAAAAGTAAAATTTAATTACTCTCACAAATAGGATAGAACCATTACAAAATTTCTCTTAAGAAAACAGCCAAATATATGTTATTTAAATTATTATTGTAAAGAATGTTTCCAATCAACCTGTCTAAAATATGAATTGAGCCCCACAATAATGTGGGTTAATGTAAATGGACAGAGGTTTTTGTGGCTTTTCTGGGTAATGGCAGCAAACTGTCAATGACAGATGAGGTGAGAAGTCCATGACTGATGCCGGTCAGATGACCACACAGAGTGTGGTCTACCTTCTGCCGCGATCATGTACACGCTCAGTGTTCTGAAAGGAGACTAATGCAGGAAGACTGTTGCCTTTGTCTACCCTTCTAAAGCTTTCGGATGGCCTCCTGAAACATGATGAGATCTACCTCACACAAGCTGGTTCATGATCTAGATTAATGAATGGGTCCCTAGTAGTAGCCAAAAAATCCTCTGGGCCAGCAAGTTATTGTAAGGAAAAGCCACACATGCATTTTGTAATAAAGTTGTGCATTGTCTATTGAACGAACGAGCAATATATTTGATACTTTTATATAATGCCAGTTTCACATGTAATTACTTTTTTGATGATTAATTAGCATACTAAAATAATTAAAAACAATTGAATTCATTCATGTCTTTCACCTTGCATAATTTCCTAATATAGGCAGAGGAAAAAAATCACTAATCAGTTCATAGAATTTTTGACATTTAAAATAGGACCTTCAAACTAAAAAGAATTTCAGACTCGGGGAGATATATATATATATATATATATATATATATATATATATATATATATATTGGTTGTTGTTATTAGAGATTGAATAAAGGGGTGATTTACCACTGAAGTATATCCCCAGTCTTTTTTATTTTTTATTTTGAGATAGGGGCTTGCTAAGTTGCTTAGGACCTTACTAAGTTGCTGAAGCTGGCTTCTAACTTCTGATCCCTCCTGGCCCATCCTCCCAAGTCATTGGAATTATAGGCCTGTACGACTCCATCTGGCTTTTTTTTTTTTTTTTAAATTCAAGTTTAATACTCAGTACCTTAATAGGAACAAATGTGAAACACTGTAACTTTTATGTGAAAGCCATAATTTATGAATAAGTTTTTCATTGAGAAGCTCTCTTATGCTTTAAATAATGTATTTTTCAGTAATAATATCTGTTGCTGCTTTTTTATGTTCTTGTAGGAAAAGATGTATAACGTTAAATGTTGCATAGTGGGTTTAATTTTACAGAATTACAGCTTCATAAAATTCAATGTTAATTTGACTCAAGATGGGCTCATAAAATCACTCACATAATTAAGTATTTGGATTTTTAGACAGAATGCATACTAATAGCCTTGCAGGTAACAATACAATTTCAGGGAAAATAGAAGCTTTGTTAGCATCCCCACAAACCTTCTCCCTCCCAGATTAGCACTGACCACCAGGGTGCTATTTAAAGAACTCTGTTAACTTTTGAAGTCATTTTTTACCCCACAGGGCACCAGTGACTTCCTTGCTATTTTGTCCTGAAGGCTAATTCTCAAGTATTGAAGGTTTGGAATGGAAACCAATAGTTTGTGTGAAGTTTATTAGAAACAATTGCCCATTTTCTGGAATCAACAACTTGTTAATCAACAAGAAATACTTACTGAGCTCATCTTACCTGATTAATACATCTGGTGAATTGACAAAAGCCAAATAGGCCATTACCTGAGAGGGCTTAAAATGATCTTTCCTATCTTCCTCATGCTTCTGTGTGCTTAGCTCGCTGTATCATGGACACATTGAAGCAAAAGACCCTTCCAGCTCATGTATTTCAGAGAGAAATGGCTCAGATCCACTTATTCTCAATGATCCTGAACCAGAAGTTTAGCAACTCAGCTGATTTTTGCTTAAATAACTTGCATATTATTATAGTCTTTTAGAGACTCCTACTTATTAATTCTCTATGCCTATTAAGAGCTCTAACATTCAAGACTCCAACATATATAGATTGAAGAGAAGAGATTGGAGAAACAAAGAATACCGAGGAACTCTGACAACACTCATAGCATTAAAATGCACTTCTCTGATCATTGATGTATAGAAATATAGAAAATTACAATTTTAAAGCAGGGGCCCACAGCAGGAGGAAAGTGGGCAATACACACAGACTATTTTCTCTCCTTTCTTGGCATTTGAGAATGAGAGTGTGGGAAGCTCTGCAATAGCCCCTTGTTGTTCTGCAGGGTCGTTTCACATAGATTCATCAGCTCTGCGAACAGCCAGGGTCCTCCAGAGGGAAAAGGGGGAAATGGGACTCATTTTGCCTTGTCAACTAAGAGAGGAAAATCCACGTTGAATCAGCTTGAAGGTTAATAGAGAAAAGAATCATATAAATGCATTCCTTTTCCCCAAGGTTAGGCTACTGTCAGCAAAAGATGATTGAGTTAGCAAAGGCATTTCCCCCCCTTTTTTTTTTCTAAAATTTTCAGCATCATGAATTCCACCCATGCATACTACCCTCTCTCTTCACCCCTCCATGCACACACTATAAAGACAGCATCTGAGTCTGCCAACTCCATAAACCTCCCCAGTGAACTATGCCAGATTTCTCATCAGAAACACATAGCATGATGGGGGAAATAGCTGAAATTGGCTTAAACGGTTTTAAATAGCCATTCCATTATACTGGTGAGGAAGGAAAATGGGAAATGTAAACAAAGCAAATAATCGTGCTCTTTTTGCATCTCTAAAATGGTGCTGAGAAAATATGCAGATTGTGGTTTCAATTGTTCTAAATATTCTCAAAAGAATGCTTCTATTTCCCTTACAGTTAGTGATTACTACAGGAAATAAAACCTTTTGAAGGAATAAATGACCATATTGCACATGTTAAGCATTTGATTTTATTCATTAGTAGAAAATTTTATATATATTATATATATATATATTACAAATTTATTTTTTAAATCATTTTTCAATGCTTAACCATCATGCCATCATATATATTAAAACTTTTACATTTACTTCTGTAACAGTTTTTAGAGGAAGAAATGACTCCTTTTGTCTGGGTGCATTGGTAATGAAGATCCAGGAATACTATAATTCTCTTTTACTGTTCCATTTAAAAACATCCTACTAATTTTCTGCCTAATATCATTGGTGGAAGCAGTATTAGAACTTCTATTAACATCCTTAATGTTCTATCTCATTATTACTTCTTGCTCCATTACTAACACTCACAGATAGGACCTAAACACGTGCAAAAACCATCTGGTCTACTCCAAACCATGAGATCCAGGAGGACTTGCTATCCAAAAAGGACTTGATTCATTTAGCGTTGCTCATTTAAAATATTTTCTTTGGTTGGTCTAGTGCTTGTTTTAAATACTCAAGTGCTTCAGTTTAAGATTTATTATGCCCATTAGTATTGCTTTGTTGAAACTGTAGTATGCATTCTAACAAGTATCCACAATTTATGATGGTAAGTTCAAAGTTGTATAATTATTGTAGTAATTTCCAACTCATTCAGTTGTCATTTTTTATTTCCAGGCCTTCCCACAAAAACTTTAAAAATTAAAAAGACTCTTGCCCAACTTGGTTTTTCTTCAAAAGTTAATAATTTGAGTTTTTGGTAAAGTGAAACTCTGCCTTAAGATATATTATTCATGTTTTTCGTGTTTTACACATTGAGGATGGTCATCAAACCTTAGAAAAACTGGAAAAATGACTAAAATATTTAAATGCTTGGTCACTTTTCCTGAATATGATCTTGTGGATTAATGTTTTAGATTCAGTGGATGAAAGCATAGTGAGCTTTCCTAGGAAATTTTTTTTTTTTTTAATTTCAGCTAAGTTCTGGCCAGATCACAGAAAAAAAAAATGAAGGTCTTCCTGTCCCACCTGATTGATCTACTCTGTAGATGAAGCCCCAGCAATCAAAACGTGTTATGGAACAGTACTACTGTTCTTGGCAATTTGCATCAGCATCCTGGTCCTCTAACATTGCTTTTTTTTTTTTTTTTTTTTTTGTTTTGCCATTGACCATTTTATAGTCAGTACTATGACATCAATTGAAGGATTTCATTTGCATTTCATAAGTCGTTGAGGAAACAACTGGTCTATGGATTCAATAAAGAGCTTTTTCTTAGTTTTTTAAAGATTTTTTTTAATAATATAATGAAATTGTCTCTATAGAACAAAAAGTTATGATAAACTGGAAATTAGAGTATAGTGCACATGTGTATATATATTTATATGGAACTTATAATGTTTCATATGTCTATATATACATATGAATTTTTTTGACTAACCACAGAAAATTATAGATTTTTTTAAGAGGAGGGGGGAGAGAAAGAAAGAGAGAGAGAGAGAGAGAGAGAGAGAGAGAGAGAGAGAGAGAGACTTCTTTTCCCTTTAACACATATATGCTCCATTGAAAGCTTTCATGAAAGTGGTTTGCCTATAAGTCATTCTACATTTTTCAAAATTTGCTTAGCAGTGGAAATACTCCTCCAAATAAAATTTTATATATTCTAATATATAAAAAGACAATGTGAAATTTCTCTGACTAAAGTAGAAGAAGGGATTCAGAACCTCATCAGTTTAGCCTTTCTTTTGTCAGTCAAGATGATTTCTGAAGCAACTTCATGCAGTCTTGAAGCTCTGCAAAACAAAGCTTGAAATTTATTCCAATGTTTTATTTTCAGTCTTTTGGATACAGAGGTAATATGAATTAATAGGCATGAGGCAGATTCAGTGTCATGCAAATCAACATCAGATGGGAGAGGTAGCTGGGCATGGTGGCACATATCTTGTTATTCCAGTGACTCAGGAAGCTGAGGCAGGAGGATCACTAATTGGAGGCCAGCCTGGGCAACTTAGTGAGGCTCTAAGTAATTAAGCAAGACTCTGTTCAGAATCTAAAAAGGGCTTTGATTGTAGTTCAGTGGTAAAATTTCCCTGGGTTCAATCCCCAGTATTAGAAACAAAACAAAGAACAGGGAGGTAACATGAACATTTTTTCACTTGATGGACAGATCTAAATTCACATCTTAAACAAATCACATCACCTTCTGTAGCATCAATTTCCTTCTCCGAAAGTCAGTATTTACCACCTACCTTGCACAAATGTTTCTGAGATTAAATGGAACAATAAAATATGAAAAACTCAGTACATACTAGTTCCCTTTCCATGCAGCTATCAAGTCTTTTCTTCTTTGGATAATTGAGTGTTTCAAACTATTTTGTAGATCATCTACAAATAACTCTTGTTATTATGCATGCTCACCACATTGTCTCCTACCAGACCATGATTTCTCACCTGAATCAGAGAACCATTGGTACAGTGCAGAGTTTATGGTGGAAACGTCTAGCATAATCTCTATGGTTAAGCCTGGTACTTTGTTGAGCCATTTTCATTATCTACAGGTCATAGGTTTTGGATTCACCATCTCTCACAACTACCACCTTCTAGTTTCCCATTTGGTGTTCTTACTCTTTGAAGCAGGTTGATATTTTAGTTATTTTCTCTAAAGAAAAAAAAAAGAAAAGAAAAAAGCATCATATAATTTTTTTTCCATTAATAACCCCAAATACTGAGAGATTATCTAAGTACAACAAATGTGAAAGTTACTTAGATTTTAGAAATTGTCAGGAGGCATCTAAGAAAGTGGGAAATCACTGTGGTAACCATTGTAGTCTCCATCATATATTGTAAATTTTGTTGCAGGTATGCAGGTATGAGTCAAGGAGTTGTCAAAAGACCATCTTCTAAGCGCTGGAAAGTTTATCACAATGCCCTTCTAGTTGGATTCACATAGTTTTGCTTTGTTTAAGTCATGGCAGACACTAGAACACTGATAGATCAACAGAAAAGTACATACTCTGATACAAAATGTCTCAAACACTAATCTATAGAGTTGCTCTTACCCTTCTGAAGCAACTTTCATTGTGATTCTAAGTGACCTATTCCCCATTGGGTTCTTCTGATCAGAAGTCAAACCTGGTAGAGAGGCTGCTGAGTTTTAATAGTTACACCTGAGAGTAAAATGCATGAGATTTTAAGATACATTCTCCAAGTTGGGTACTAATCCTCCTGCCTACTCAGCCAGCAGGATTATTTAGAAGTATAAATAATATATATTGCACTTCATTAACAAACATAGGACCCCCTGTTGACTTTGATTTCATTTGGGAGAAAGAAATGTCCAACACTATATGCAAAATGTAAAGACATATCCTTTAACGATAAATTGAATAAGGAAAAGTTAACTATCAAATCTGAAGACTTTTCAGGAACTAACCTTTAAAGCTTTTCTTTAAATTCTGGTTCTAAAATCAATCTCTCTGGCCTCATTTATGTTATTCTTCTGGTTTTCTTGGTTTGTGACTAATCCTTGATCATTTAGATGAGACAAGAACCTCCTCCTAGAACCCTCCCAGTTCCTCCCTAAGCTCTGAGTCTATCCAGATCACTTCTGTCCTTGCTCTTCTTGCATGACTGCAGTGTTCTCTCTTCTTCTATTCATTTTATCCAATTTCTTCTCTTTTTCTGAAGTTATATCTCTATTTCCAGATGTGGCGGCTGTTTATATCCTAAGCCAGGACCTGGATCTCTCTTGACACTATCATCCCAAAGCCTGCTGCCCTCTACTGCTCTCTTTCTTTCTTTGACTTCCTAACTGCTATCTTCTTTTGTTCAAATGTCTTTCTGGGCATTCCAATATGCTCTTACTCCTAATCTGAATGTCACATAAATGACACAATTAGAGCACATGATATGACATTTTCTAATTCCAACAAATATTTACTCTCCACGTTCTCAAATCCATCAACTTCCCCTGGGTTCCTCCTAGTAAAAAATTCAAGGGCCATCCAGGAGGGTGGTCTTCTGAGGCCTATAATAATAGTTTTACAGTACCAAAATATCTCAAGCAGACAATGAAGAAAAATCACTATAATTACCTATAAGGGAGAAGGGAAGCTTTTTCATTGAAGCCTTATTATAGGCTAGCATTTCTGAAAATGTTTGATTCTGCATAAAAATTGTTGCTTTAAGATCTTGGAAGCAATAGTCATGACAAAATTCATTATACTTTTGTTCAGTTTGGTGGCACTGAACATGTATGCCACATTTGCATAAGTTTTGTCTGTTTTCTGTATGCCAATATAATAATAGTGCTTTAAGATCCAGAGTGTGTTTATACATAGGTTGCCAAAATGTATAAAACACCATGTAGGTGTCAAATATTGCTATTACTAAGGCAAACGTTGTCAGACATTTCTTTCATGGAAAGTATCAGCAAAATAAAAATATTCTGAAGTCAAAAATAGCTTGTTACTGAGGTAATTTTCAAGATTAATTAGGATGATATATCTCCTGTGTTTGATTAACTTTGAGAATATATAGGATTAAGTATTGGATTTATTTTAACTTAGTGATCATCTGAGTTTGAGTAACTTATGGAATACAGGGGTACATAGGCTGAAGTATCAGATTTATTCAGAGATTAACTCTGATTACAAAGAATTTTCTCCAGTGGATTTTACATTTACATTGTATATGTTATCAGCTAGCCAGAAAAAAAAAAATAGAACAGTAATTAAACCAATTTGATCATTCTTCCAGGGCTGAATCTTTTTTTTTTTTTTTTTTTTTTTTTGCTTTGGAGGCAGATGTGAATAATATCAGAGAAATTTATTATAAAGTTTAGAGTTATTTGGTTTTGTTTTATAGGGGATCTGAAAGTTTCAGCTTTTTTTATCTGGTAAGATAGAATAAATATTAATGAAAATATGTTTTGGAATCCTGAACAGAAATATGGTACTCTTAGGAAAACCTCTGTGTTTGATACTCAAGTGAGATGGTTTATTCTCAGCCCTTCTTCTGCTACTAGCAGAAAGGTATCTGGTAGTTTTCTTTGGGATTATTTAAAGTATACTTTTAATATCACAAAAAATTACAAAGGAAGCCTTTTAAATGCCTGTTGTCCATATAATGCATATAGAAATCTATGTTCACTGGATTAAGCAGAGCATTGAATTGAGTGCTACAGAAAAGGCTTAGACATGACTAATCCCTGGCCTTGCTTGGAGAAAAACAGCCCATGCCTTGATTGCTGGCTCAAATTTCAGTAGTGTAGATTGTACAAGAAGAAAAGCCACCTGCAAAGAACGGTCTTCATAATCTCTCAGGCTGAAGCTCAGGGCCTCTTCAACAATTTTTAACTTGGCATCGGGCAATTATGACCATTCACCTTGCAGTAATGTCCAAGAGTTGTATTATAGTCGGATATTTTAAGTATACACTTGACTGCTATCATGTTTGCATAACAAATATTTATTGGAAATCATCAAATACTCAAAAGAGTGGATTCTTACTACCTATAAAACACTTGAGTTAGGAGCTGGGTATACAAAATCTGGAGTCCATCTGCAAAAGCTACCATATTTTGATTAAGGAATCAATGGAAAAGATAGTAAGAAATCTTCTCTGGTTTTAGTAAGACAGGAATTCGAGAAAGAAAAGACTTGAGAGAACAGGAACTTCATTGCATTATTGCTGAGGTATCCTTGCTTTTCACAATTCTTCTCCCATGAGACTCCCTTTTTCTTCATGACATGTCCAAACTCATCCTTTTGTTCTGTCTCTGGCTTGTGGTTTTGCACCCACAATCCTGCTGCAAACTAAACTCTGCGAAGCCTTGAGGTACTTTGCCTGTCCTGCTCATCTTCTCTTAGGAAATGATACTTTAGACAGCCCTGGTTGTCAGATGCTTCAATCCTCACAACCAGTCACCACTCCAGCCCATTCTACACCTGTCCTAGATTCTATTTGAATAAACCACCAGAATTCGCAATCTCTCTTCTTATCAGTGAAATGAATTTGGATGACATATCATCTCACACAGTAACTCACACATTAGCTATATACTTAAAAAAATGCACGCAATATCTTATGGTATTTTTACTCCAGATTTAAATAAATTTTTGTTTTTCTGATTTATGAAATTCTATAAGGGTTATTTTATATTTTGCTTTTGGTTTTTGTTTAAGGAATAATATACACAAAAGACTTCTCACCTCATGAAAAAAGATGCATATCCATAAATGGAATGCTATCTCAGTCCATTGAGGGTGCTGTAACAAATACCAGAGACTGGGTGGCTTATAAATAACAGAATTTCATTTCTCACAGTTTTGTAGGTTGAAAAGCTCATGATCAAGGTGCTGGTGGATTTGGTGTCTGGTGAAGGGTGGCTTTTTGCTTCATAGATTGCTGTTTTTTCACAGTGTCCTAATATGATAGAAGGGGAGGATTCTGGTCTCCCTAGCCCTTTAAAACGGCACTAATCCCATTCATAAGGGCTTTACTCTCATACCTCATCACCTCTCAAAGGCCCCACATCCTAATTCCATTGCACTGGGGGAAGGGGTTCAATACATGAATTTTGAGTGGACACATATATTTAGACCACAGCAGATGCTAAGAAGTTTTGAGAGTATAGAAACTATGCCTAAGTCTAGGCACTCACTGAGATAAGTTTTCTTTAGATATTGTAACTTCAAAATGCTGCTGGCCTGAACCTGTGGCTACATCCAGCCTCAGATTTCAGAATCTTCTGGTTTCCTAATCTCAAATTAGCACTATCACATGATTTACCACATTGGAGTTCAGTATGATTCATATCTGAATGAGCTGAAGAAGGGAGGGTAGAGCTAGTTGTTTGTTATGCTTGTAACTAGGCATTGTTTGTTGTATGAATGAGACTGTATACAGAAAAAATTTAAAGAACTGATTTCTGTTTATTTGTTAGGTAACTTCATCCTTGTTTTCATGTCTTTGTGTGCTTCAAATTTATCTGAAGTTTATAGCACATAATAACAACTCACTATAATTTTCCTGGCAGTCTTATTTAAGATAATCATTTAGCTTTTTCAGTATCAGCCATAGCAGAAAATTGCCTCTTTATTCCATACACTGAAAGGAAACCAATCATTCTCTATATGTATAAAACTATATTTTATTCAATCATGCCTATTCCAGAGATGTGCAGGACTTTTCATGTTAATTCAGAATATTTTGGGTAAGATCATACTCTCTGAAACTCAAGAGGTTGAAAGGCAACCAATTCTTTTTTTTTTATCTTTAAAATAATTTACTTGAACTCAACCTTGTAATTTCCTTTTAAACTTCTAATCTATCCTTTAATGTACATTTAAGGGTAGGTTTCAGTGACTTCTTATTCCTCTGACAGAATTTGATGGTGAATAACATTGGTCATGTACTGTTGAAATGAATATTTTCCCCTTTGGTACACTGTGTAATGAGCCTCAACCTGAAAGTGAACATCTGTACTCTAGAAACAAGATGTGTAAAATTTTAAGGTCAAGTTATTGTGGATGGGAGGAATGTTCTATGAATATCTGTTAGATTGCAATATTGGTTTCTGACAAATGTACAAAAGCATCTACATGGAGAAGGGATGATATTTTTAAAAATAGTGTTTTATCAATTATACGTCTACTTGAACTTCTAGTCATACCTAGTACAACATATAAAAATTAATTGATAATGTTTGAAGACTTGAATTGGGTGTCAACTTACTTTATATACAGAGATATGAAAAATTGTGGTATATATGTGTAATAATAATAGTAATGCAAAAAACCCCAACAAAATACTATATAAAGACATGAATTGTCGTGAACATACTTTACATACAAAGAGAAAAATTGTGCTCTATATGTGTAATAAGAATTGTAATGCATTCTGTAGTCATGTATTTAAAACAATAAAATAAATTAAAAAATAATCTCCTGATGAGAAAAGAAAAGTTAATGGAAAATAATCAGGACCAGTGGAGCAGGTCTGTAATCCTGAGCAACTCAGGATACTTAAGCAGGAGGATCATAAGTTCAGAGCCAGCCTCTGTAACTTAACAATGCCATAGGCAATTTAGTGAGATCTTCTCTCAAAATAAAATATAGAAAGGGCTAGATTAAGTGCTCCTGAATTTAATCCCTGGTACAAAAATAATAATAATAAATATTAAAAATGGATCACACATAAATGCAAAGCCTAAAATTATAAAATTCTAGAAGATGAAATAGAGTAAAATATTTGTAATCTTAGGATAGGTAAAACTTAATTAGAAATTATGTCAAAATCATGATTCATAAGAAAACAAATTTATAATTAGATTTCATAAACATTCAAAACATCCACTTCAGAAAAAAACATGCTGGGAGAAAGTATTTGCAATCACATATTTCATAATAGATTTGTATTCAAAATATCTAAAGAATTTTAAAACTTTAATAAGGAAAATTAAAAAAAACAATAAAAAATTGGCAAAATATTTGAACAGACATTATCAAGAAAAGATATACAAGTGGAAGATGGATGTGAAAAGATGTTTAATGTCAGTAACTATTTGGGAAATACAGTTTAAAACCACAATGAATAACACTATGCACACATTAAAACTGCAAAAATTTAAAAGTCTTACCATGCCAAGTGTTGGTGAGAAGGCAGAGTTACCAAAACTTTCATATACTATTTCTGAGATTCTAAAATGATGTAATAACTTTGGAAAACTGACTATCTGTTAAAGTGTTAAACATGACGTATTATATCATCTAGCCATTCCATGTTTAGGAGTTTACCAAAGACAAGGAAACCACATGTCCATACAAAGACTTGTATAAGAACATTCATAGCAACTTTATTTGAAATATCCAAAAACTAGAAAGAACTCAGTTGCTCATCACTAAAAAAAAAATGGATTAAAACATTTTTGTATAACCATAAAATTGGAGTAGTGCTCAGCAGTAAAAAGAAATGAATCATTGACACATACAACATTGACCAGTTTAAAAAATAATTATGCCAAATAAAGGAAGCCATACAAAATTAATATGCAAATGCCCTGATGTTTACATAAAATTCTGGAAAAATATTAATTAATCTATTTTGACAGAAAGAAGATCAGTAGTTCAATAGTTTTCTGGGCCTGATTGTGGGTGAGAGAAGGAAGGGTAGGATTGGGAAGAATCCAAGAAAACTTGAGGGTTGATGGTTTGTTCATTAATTTGATTGTGATTTGGATGCAAACACATGGTTATGCAAAAGATGGTTTATTGCATATTAATACCTTAATAAGGCTGTTTAGAAATAATAAAATAAATAAAATCATGTCACTTTCTGGTTAAAATCCTTCAGAGTCTTTTCGGTCTATAATAGAAGACAGAACCCTGGCATGTCACACAGTGTTATGATGATATGATCTCTTATAATTCCTGTAAATATCCATTGTGCCCCTACTATGTACAACAATTTAGAGCTCCTCTAAGGAAAAATAAATTTTTATTCCTTCTCACTGGGCAGGCATTGATTTTTACCCTGGTTTAAAACCTTTATCTCACAGGCAGATAGACACCTGCTTATTTCTTTGAGACTCAGTTCAAACTGCTTTTATTGAATTTCCCACCTCAATTCACCAAGTAGCTGGGCCCTGCCTCTTTTGTAATCCCATAGAACCCTATGATTATCTCTTGACAGATTGAAATTATATGTTTACTTTTTAATACCCTCCATTAAATTGTGAGCTTTTGAGAAGAAAGCTTCTACTTTATTTGATTTTCTCACCAGCAAGTATCAGAGTTCAATAAGTTTTTGTAAAGTGAATGTATAATCTCAAAACCAATAAGGTAAAAATCTCAATTGGTCATATGAAATCATGATACATAAGAGCCAACTATTGTTACTGTTCTAAGTATGTCCCGAAGGCAAATATTATCCTAAGAACCATCATCCAGCCTTCTCTCAAAGAGAAGAAACAGGTTTATGTCATATTTTCCATAGCAATAAATTATTTTACAGGCTCCTCAATCTAGATTTGTATCTCTCTTTGAGCCCACCTATTTCTTGGTATCAGCACATCTCAAGTATCCTAGTTCCTACATTATTGAAGTTAAACAAATTTATTTGACTATTATATTTCCAGTGCTTTCAAGTTGAAAAAAAAATTATACAACTTTTAATAAGGGAATAAAACTGACTAAAAAGCAACAGCACTTGTGTGATTAAATTCCAATTCATTCTGTCATATTTTCTTTAAGTAATCTTAAAAAACAACACAAGCTTCCATATCCTGATTTTTCCACTTTGATTCTGTGTAATGGTTGCTCTTTTTTTAATTAAAAGGGCTGCTGGAGGATAAAGAGGCAGTAATATAATCAGGCCAAACATTTTCAAATTCCCTTCTTTATTGCTTTCTACCTTAATGAAAACATTCTCACACTAAGCCATAGTGATAGCAGAGATCAACACAGCATTGCATTTAGCATTAGTGTAAATCGGGGGGAAAAAGTGTTTTTTTTTTCTCTCTAAAGAATTTGAAAGATGACAATTCTCTAATTTTTAGTGCTTGAAATTGGCACAGGAATCCAATTCAATTCTTTCAATTAGCTTTGCCATTAATTGCATCTTGATTATCTTCACCTTTGAATCATGAACGAGAGGAAGTTTCTCTTCAAGTAAGTTCAAGAGGCCAAATGACTGGTGACTGGAAAAATTGAGAGGGGGACAAAGTTACAAAACCAGCTTCAGAAGAGTGACTCCTAATCCAATTGATTATGCCTCAGAGAGTCTGTGAGTTCCTTTTCCAGAGCAAAGCAACGCTTTTCTGCTTGGCTTTAAATGACTGTAAAATCCAGACTGGTGGAATGATTCCAATCTGTGGACAGTGTGATTAATTCAGAGAACTTTGGCATGGTAACGAAGTCAAGTATTTCTCACTGTGAGAAATTTCCATGTATTTCATGGATAAGACTAAACAGATTTGGAAGTACTCTGCTTCTGTGGGAAGAGTGTTAGGGAATGACACATGGTGAAGGAGGAGGTGGCTTTTCCTTTTCATGGAGAACTGTTAGGAGGTCTCCAAGACCTGTTGAAAACCAGCAGAGGATAAGCCTTGAAATGTGTTATACTGAGAAGAGGGGACTCTTACTGACCAAGCTCCAGTGTATACCCACTGATTACATATTGAGCATCTATTGTATGCAAGATGCTACTGAGAACACAGAGCCAAATAAGAAGGACAAATTTCAGGCCTGAGAGATTTTTTTTTCAAGGTGTGATTTTAAGACCATCTATAGCAGAACTACCTGATATGTATGGCATTGACCTGGAACTCACTCAGATTAATGAATAAGACTTCTAAGAACTTGGCTTGGGAATATGTAGTTTAAGCTCTCCGGCAATCTTTAGGCATATTCAAGTGTGAGACCCACTACTCTTGAGTTTACTACATTCAGTGAAGAAATAAGACAAATGAACAAGCCACTATAATAGACAGCATAAATTTATTTTCACAATAGTAAAGTTAAAAACTGCTATATAGGGTTAAAGAAGGAGAAAATTATGCCTGGGAAGAGGAACTGAAAACACTTAAGAAAGAGGGTTTAAAATAGACTTTTTAAGAGAAGATACAGGACTCCTGGGGTTGGCATTTGGATGAATTATGCTCTGGATGAAGAAAATAAATGAGTAAAAGCAGACTGTGCTCATGAAATACTGAATTTTGATGAACAATATTTCTCAATCTTTGCATTACAACATCTGGAGACCTTTTAGGCTCACCATCAGGATTCTTAATTCAGTGTCTTTTCTAAAGGTTTGACATCAGTGATTTAAAAATTATTTAATTATGTCATATTATATATATTATAATATATGTGTATATATTATATGTGTGTGTGTGTGTGTGTGTGTATGCCCCTGATTGAATCAGTTCTTTTTTAAAATTTCCTGAAATTTTTCACTTTGAGGGGAAAGATATATATATGAAAGGAAAGTCAATAAATGAACTTTTGAGCCAGGGGAGAGACATGAGTTAGCCTGAGAGATTATTAGGATATTCCTTCTGGTGGTTAGTTCTAGCTAGTTCAAGGAAGTGCAAATCAGAGTTCTAGTAAGAAGTTGGACCTAACCATGTCAACTTGGTGGAAGCTTTGAGCATAGATGAAGAAAGAGATGCAATTATGATTGAGTGGGGATGAGAGAATTAAATATTATCCTAGGTTATGGAATTGTTTTTGAATAGTAGCAGAACCTAGAACAAAGTGAAGAGAAGAAAGTTCAGGAGCCCTCAGATGATTATGATGATAATAATTATTATTATTTGGGGGGATCTGGGTACTGAACTCAGGGGCACTCAACCGCTGAGCCACATCCTCAGCCCTATTTTGTATTTTATTTAGAGAATAAGTAAGGGTCTCATTGAGTTGCTTAGGGCTTCACCTTTGCTGAGGCTGGTTTTGAGCTTGATATCTTCCTGCCTCAGCCTCCAGAGATGCTGGGATTACAAATGTGCACCACCATCCCTGGCATATGGTCATTATTACTATGACCAGCTGGAGCCGAAATTTTCAGCATCTACTTCATGTTGGAATCTTCCAGTATACTGTCACATTTGAGGACCGCTGTACTATAGGGAAGTTGAGAAGGATGGAGATAAAAGGAGGGCATCAGAATTTAATGACTGGTGAAATTTGAGAGCAAATTCAATTTAATATTTGAGATCGAAAGCCAAATAGCAAAGGAGTTAAAGAACGAGAGATAGTGAAGAAGGTTCTCTAGTTGGACCATATTATTTTAGAAAAACACCTTAATATTCAACAAAGCCAGTTTTTTAATATGCTTCCTCAAAACTGCTTCTAGAGAAAATGATTATATTCAGAGGATGGGACTGAAAAAACTCAAACCAGTATATGACTTATTAGATTGGTGATTCTAATTATTCTGGGGTCAGGGGATGGATGATATAAGAAACTGGGATGATATTTCAAATGTTGAGAATGTCCTTGGATGAAAATGGTTCAAAATGTCTTTCAAGACAATCCCCACTCTCTCTCTTCTTATAAAATCCTTTATCTTTCCCATTTTCTCCCTTTACTGTCTTGTTATGTTATGTTACTCTTCTATAAGGGAAAGTGGCATGTCTTCAAGTGGGAAAATCTAAGACTAAAATAGTATTTAATTTGAAATACTCCTATTAACTTTGCCCCTGATTGAATCAGTTCTTTTTTAAAATTTCCTGAAACTTTTCATTTTGAGGGGAAAGAGAGATCTATATTTAATCTATATTTTCTGGCAAAATTCTGTATAAAATATAAAAAGATTAGTGCCCATTCTTATTTAGGCATATTAGAGCCACATCTATATTTTTCTTTTTTTCCCCTTTATCTTTTTATGCTTACTTAGATTTAGGATCCAAATATGTCAGAAAATAATTATTCGTTAATGTAAATGGAATTATAATTGATGATGTCTATGGAAGTTTCATTACTTGTTATTGATGCTTCTAGTATTTAATGACCATTAACTCTTAATTTACTTCAAACTGCTTCAAATCTTGTGGTTTCTTTTCTTTTTCACAACCTTTCTTCCTAATCTCACCCTCAAACCACCCTTATATCTCCTCAATTTTGACTGTTGCTTTTGTTCTGATAGTCAGTGATGGGTATCTGGGGTGGAAAGATTATGGACACATAAAAGATACAACTATTGAAACAAAGTAGTGAGAAAAATAGAAACATAATCTTACTTAACACTTTTATTCTAAACTCATTACAAATTTGTGATAAAAATAGTGAACTTTTTTCTCCTAACAATCTTTTAGTCCTTATGAAATTTCTGTAAAATCAGAGAAGAGCACACAAGCCAATTTAATTCTCTCCTTTATCACTCCCCTTCCTGTCCCAATGTAGGTGAGAAAACACCTGAAATTATTGGAAGCCACATTGTAACCACAATGGAGAGCCTGCTAAGGTACAAAGTAGGCATATGGGAGATAAAGCAAAGAGATAATATAATCACTACCTGGAATTGCTCCAGTCACATGAAAAAAAATATCCTTTATTTTTATTGTATTCTGGAATAAAATTTATATTATTGGTATGAAAAAAATTCTGGCAGATAATAGAAGAAAACCAATGGATTAGAAGGCAATAGTCCAAGATGAATGTACATCACATTATTATGTGATGTTAGGAAATACTAGTTCAATGAATAGATTATCAAGTTTTCCATGATCTCCCTATGTGAACTTGTGCAAATCATATCACTTTAATAACTTTTATTGTAGAATAAAATATTAATATACATTTCCATTAAAAATAATATCTATATATTTATATTTTCTATGAAGATTATAATAAATATTAGCTATTATTAAAATTAGTTTTGTATGTGAAAGACTGTTTTTTTGCATTTTTATATTTTTAAATTCTTTTTCTCTACTGTATTATTGAGCATTAGTTTTAAATAACATATTAGCTTTCATAAAAGTTTTATTTGAACATATGAGTTTTATATCCATTAAGTCACCATATACTGTAGTATATTTTAACACTTAAGTTTTATGTACTTAAGAAACATAAGATATTTATTTTAAGGGACTGAGGAGGTAGCTCAATGGTAGAGCGCTTGCCTAGCATGCACAAGACTCTGGGTTCTAATCCCTGGCACTGCCAAAAAACAAACAACAACAAAAAGATATTTATTATAAAATGGTTAAACAAGAACACATTTTATATTTAATCACAGCAGAGATTTACTTCTTCATTATATTCCAAAAATTATAATTCATTGTTTTCTGTGTTTCTGATATATTGTGATGTGTGATTATCATGTGAGTTGTAGAAAATAAACTAATCAGTAGTATTGAACTTCTAGACTTGTTTAAACAGTTTGAATTTTTTGTTGTTGTTTTGTACTCTATTGTTCTTTTGCTTATGTAACATACATTTGACACAATAAAATTAGATGTAATTGCTATTATCCAAGGCTAAAACTGAAAATTCCACTTTGGAAGGATTTGAAATGTTAATAATTACTTCTTCTTCACTTATTTTGGGAAACTAGCTTATGCAGAGAATATAAATGATAATTTGAATGAGAAAACTTCAGGAATTATTCATAAAACTGCAGTGATATTGGGATTTCTACAAATGTCAGAGACAAATTCATGTTTGATAGGTTGAGAACGGGTGATAATTCAATGGGATCTGTAGCTGCTGTCAGGTACAAGTTGGAAATTGTGTAAACTCCCTAATGTAGTCGAAGAGGTCATTGCTTCAATGAGAGGGTAAAATCTATTTCTTAACCTCTTAGAGCTTTAAAGATTTCATGGCTCTCTCCATAACAATGTGACATCAAATTCTAGTGTCTGCCACAATTTTCTTGTACTGTCATCATTTTTTTACATCAGAATTATGGTTTTTGTTCAGATCTTAAGTACAGTGATCTGAGGTATTCAAACAAAGCCTGTGAGTCAGCCTGAGCCAACTCTTTTTCTCTTTGGGTTAGAAGCTGTGTTCTGAAATAGGATTATATTCAGAGTCAAAACAGGAATAATATTTCTCAGGGTATTAAAAGATCACAGTAAAGAGGTAATTGTCATCCCTCTGTGGTCAAATTTGGTGAGATAGAAGTTGATTATACACGTAGTATGAATAAAATGGGCTTTAAAATCATATTTTCTTCTGATATTAAAATTTTAGTATAAAATGTCATTCATGTTTTCACAGATGCTCTCAGAAGAGCGATTTAACAACCATAATGAATGTAAAATATAACTTTTAAAAGATAGAAATAATTCTTTAAATCTTGGTGAAAAATAAATCGTCAGAGAGAAGCCATGGCTTTAGATGAAGGAGATGGCCATATGATGTGTTATTTTCATTGTTTATTCCTGAAAAACCTGTTTTCAATTTTTCTGAGTAACAATTTTTAGTTATGACATAATGATGTACTCTGTTTAATGATCTTCTTTCTGTTTTGTAACCTGATTTCTTGGCAGTACTTAGAGCGCATGTAGGAGGCATCTGAGGGTCGAGGTTTTTTTCAAAACACTTTCTTTTTATTTTTTCTTTTGAAAACATCCCTAAATTTGCCAAGGAATTTAGTGCAACAAACATAATGTCCCCATAATATTATCCAATTGAGAAACAATAAAGGTTTTTTAAAAATTATAAAAATCACCTTGAAAGGATTGGAGCTTGAAAGAAAGAAATTCTCCTAAGTTTTAAGATTTTCAGTAGGTTATGCAGATTAAAAGACATTTGAATAATCTTTAAAAGACAGGGGTCTGTGATACACACAGGGAGTCTGTGATAGATGAGAGATCAATTTGGGTACAATATGTGATTAGGAGATCTCACTTGGACTCCAGCTGCTAGCTGTAAGAGATACCCTGTGCCATCTTCAGCACTAACTGAAAAAAAGTTTGAAGGACCAAGTGCAGGTGAAATTTAGCCATAATGACAGACATTAGAATAGTAGTTATTGTTTTGCTCAGGGCAATGGCTAGGAGGCTTGAGTGAGGCTTATTAGTCCAGGTAATAATACTCATGTTTTAATCTGGGTAGATGTTACACAGGTGTGTTCTCTATGTAGGAATTCATGGAATAGTTCATGTAAATGTGTATATTTCACTATATGTGATGTTTTAGCTGTAAGACCTCAAAAAAACAAAAACAAAAACAAAAACAAATCCAAAGAGACTCTACAAAACAATGAATGGAGTTAGAGAGTATAATGCTAAGTGGCATAAACCAATCCCGCAAAACAAAAGGCAAATGTTTTCTTTGATGTGAGGATACTGACTCATAATGGTGATGGGGGTGTGGGGAGGATGGGAGGAATGGAGGAACTTTAGATAGGAGGAAAAGGGAGGGGGCACTGTGGAATGAGTTAGATATTATTACCTTAAGTACATATATGAAGATATAAATGGTTTGAAAATATTTTGTGCACAACTAGTGACTTGAAAATTTGTGCTCTATATGTATAACATGAAATAAATTGCATTTTTCATCTATATAACAAATTAGAATAAATAAATAATTTAATAAAAAATAAAAATTACTAAATGGGGCAGATGAGATAAAATTCTCATGCAGAAAAATTTCAAATAAATTATGGAAAAACTTCAAAGAGTTGGGCTACCCACACTCCTTTATTGTGGGCTGCACATGATGATTTTCATCCAAAGATACAGTAGGAGAAGGGGATTTTTACAAAGAAAAAAAATAGTACCTTTATAGTGAAGAAACTTGGAAAACACACTTCAGATGTGTAGTCAGTCAACATTAACAATCATAAATCATGTTGGTAGTATTTACCCTTGAAATGATGTGATGAAAAAGGCTCTTCATGGTATCACTTTTTGATGAAAAGGGCATCTCTATGATCTTCCTCCCCAAAACCTACAGTATCATTCTAATCACATAAGATATAATTAAAAAGGAAAAGTATATGGAAAGAAAAGTCCTAGACTCTTTAAAATCCATCACTAAAAAGAGACAAACAAAACAAAAAAATATATACCAACCTGATGTAATACATGAACCTAACTAGGTTTTGGATAAGGGGAAAATAGATATGAAAACCTACTAGGCACAAAGGCACAACTGAGGACAAATGAATATGGGGTGGATTATAGATTATATCATAAAATTATTATTACTTTTCTTAGTTGTGATAAAGTATTGTCATATAATTCTCAGAATATTCTGACTAATGGGATAGATCTTTACAACCTGTGGCCCTAGCATCATGGCCATTGTCTTCAGAAGTCCTGATGCCACTGGCATTAACCATGTGAGACATTCCACAGCCTGTGGCCCCTCATTGTTGCTGCTGTCAAAGACCCGACTGCCATCAATGTTCATCCCTATGATGAAGCCCAAATAATTGTCTCCCTCAAGAACAGTGCCACCAATATTGTGGGTGTCTATATTGCCATCAGCACTCATCTCTGCAGGGCTTCAGGATGCATGTCTCCATTGACATTGACCCTATCATTGCAGTTGCCACTGCTAGAGGCAATGCCACCACTAGGTATCATCTCTGCAAGGCAAAAGGGCATGTTCCTCTGTAACCCATGCCCCAGCATTACAGCTGCAGTTGTTGCCATCAGAACATACCTTTGCAGGGCTTGTGGTCATATACCCCTGACATCCATATTTACTGCAAAGTTAAATCACTACCTCCACAAACGACTGTAGTGTAGATCATTGAGTCTCTGACAGATGCTGCTGACAGTGATTATTGCTGAAAAAAATTACATGGGAGCTAGATTTGTGTGACTCTCAGAATCTAAGCCAAAGCACTTACTCAGCTTATACTCTATGACCAAGATAAATGAAAATGTCTTTACCTATGAGAGTTATTCCATAAAATTGGAAGAGGTGACTCTTACCTAAGATGGAAAGCTATTAATACAGGGACACAAGAAGCATGATGAAGCCCAAAAGCTTAGCACCCCCAAAGGAACATGATAATTCTCCAGAAACAGACCACAATGTAAAGGAAATCTGTGGATGCCTGAGAAGATACTCAAAATATTTTTCTTGAGGAAACTTATATATATTTCTATCTCTATTCATATATATATGAATAGAGATAGAAAATTAAACAAAATAAAATTAAACAAAATAAAGTTTTTCCCATACACAGGGAATTCATCACCCCTAATGGGAACTCCATCAGAGATGGAAATAATAATAATAATAAAGAAACAGACATTTTTGAAGCTGAAGAATTCAACCAATAAAATAAAATATATAATTGAGAATGTCAACAAAAGACTAGACCAGCAAAACATACAAACAAACACCTCTTAAATCTGAGGACAGGTCTTTTGAAATAGTCCAGAAAGTAAGAACTGAAGGAAGGAAGGAAGGAAATAAAGAAAGTCTATGAAACATATGGGACATAATTGAGTATTTTGCATTAAGGGATTCCTGAATAAGAGAAGGGAAAAGATGTCAAAAGCATATTTAATGGAATAACAACTAAAAAAATGTCAGCTTCTGACAGAAATAGACATTCAGATCCAAGAGGCTTAAAGGACCCCAAGTAGAATCAACCAAAAAAAAAAAAAGTCTCATCAAGGTATATTATAGTTAAACTATCAAAAATTGAAGAGAGAATTTTATAAACAGCAGGAGATTTCCATTGAGGAATCACATATAAGGGAATCCTCTTAAAGTTCATAGCAGATTTCTTGGGAGAAACTTTAAGGGCCAGAAGAGAACAGGATGATATATTTAGAATCTTGAAAGAAAAAAAAAATTCCACACAAGAATATATCCATCTTCAGAAAAAGAGAAGAAATAAAGTTTTTCCCATACACAGGGAATTCATCACCCTTAGACCAGCCTTACAAGAAATGCTAAGAGAGTTCTATATCAGGAAGTGAATGGACAATAACTACCATAATAACAAGCATGGGATCTTTGAATGTGGACATTTCCCTATGCTGTATGTCTAGCGCTATGAACTATAAAAAAGACATTCATTTATCGAACATACATTTCTTGGGTGCCATTTATGTGCCAATAACTAAAACTACAAAATTCCTTGTTCTTGGGAGTTTATATACAACCCCACAAAATAATAAAGCTCTTTGGTAAAACATACAAACAAATGAAAAAAGGATCAAACCTTGTCACTACATAAAACAACCAAATCACAAAATTATTGTTTAAGAGAGAAATAAAGAATATACAAAACAATCACAAAATAATTGACAAAATTGCAGAAGTAAATTCTTATCTATTATTAACAACAGATTATATTCCTCAATAAAAAGATATGGACTGTTAGTCATATTTCCATTTCTATCAGAAATACCTGTGAAAATTAGCTTATAAAGAGAAAAGGGTTGTTTTCACTCTCAGTTTTGGAGGTTTCAGCCCATGGTCAATTGGTCCTGTTGTTTGTGGGCCCATGGGAAGACCTGGTGGAGAGTGCATGGTGGAGAAAATGTTTCACCTCACAGTGACTGGGAAACAGAAAGAGAGAAAAAGAACAAGAGCCTGCCATCCTACAGTCTCCTTTGAGAGCATGTTACACATGACCTGAAAGTTCCCACTAGGCCCACAATTTAAAGGATTCTAAATGTGCCACAATGTGAACCAACTCTTTAATACATGGGCCTTTGGGGGAACATTCCAGATCCAAACTATAGCAGACTTGTTAAATGGATTTTAAAATAATAACTCAGCAATGCACTGCTTATAAGAAACCAATTTCACCAGTACAGACATTAGACTGAAAGTGAAGGGTTGAGATACATTCTACAGTCATGTATAATTAAGAAGAACATATTAAAAATAAAATAAGAAGAAAGTGAAGGAATGGAAAACTATATTCTATCCACATAGAAACCAAAAGCAGGATCAGAATAAACTTTAAGTAAACATTTATAAAAATAAACAAAGGAGAACATAAATATATAGGCACTCAATATCAGAGCACCAATATAAGGCAATTATTGGGTGTAAAAAAAATAGACACAAATACAATGATAGCTGACAACTTCAACACTTGACTTTCAACAGTGGACAGATCATTTAGACAAGAAAACAACAAATAAATCCCCAACTTAATTTATATTATAGAATAAATGAACAAAACACACATCTTCAGAACATTTTATCTAATAGGTACATCATTCTTCATTCTCCAATGTTCTTCTGAGTAGTAGAACATTTTCCAGGATAGACCCTAAGTTAGGCCACAAAATAAATTTTAATAAGTTAAAAAAATAGAAATTATATCATTTATCTTCTCTGACCAGAGTGAAATAAAACTAGAAATCAACATGAAGAACAATGAAAAATGCACAAATACATGGAAATTTAACAATGTGCTTTTGAACAATCAGTTCATTGAAGAAATTAGATGAAAATTTAAAAAATAGATTTAGATGCGTAAAAATTAAAACACAACAAACCAAAATATCTGAGATACAGAAAAAATAGCACAAAAAAGAATGTTTATAGCAATAAATTTCTTCATCAAAAAAGTAGAAAGATTTCAAGTAATCAACCTAATGCACATCAAGGATCTAAAAAAGCAAGAACAAATCAATCATAATCAGTAGAAGGAAAGTATTAATAAAAATTAGACAATAGTTATCCAAAATCTAGACTAAAAACAAAACAAAAAAAGGTAAACAAAATAAAAAGTTGATTTTTTAAAAATATATAAACAAAATTAACAAACCTTTAGCTGTACTAACAGAAATAGAGAAAGAGGTAGAGAAAACTCACATACCTAAATTAGAAATGAAAAAGAGCATAATACTACAGAAATTCAAAGGATTCATAAAAATCTACTATGAACATCCACATGCTGACATTTTGGAAAACCTAGAAGAAATTAATAAGTCCTAGGATATATATATCCACCAAGACTGAATAAAAAAATTAAAACAAATCAATAATGATAATGAGTAATAAATAGTCTCTAATCAAAGAAAAGCCCAGGACCTCATGCCCGACTGCTGATTTCTAACAACACAGTTAAAGAAGTCCTAAATCCAATCTTAAATTATTTAGAAAGACTAATAACGAGGGAACTCTGCTAAACTCATCCTATAAAGTTGGCACTTCCCTGATGGAAAAATAAAAAAAAAATCACAACAAAATAGAAAATAACAACCCAGTATCTCTCATGAACATAAATGCAAAACTTGCATAATACCAACAAACCAAATCCAACAGTATGTCAGTAGGATCACACACCATGATTGAGTAGAATTTATCCCAGGAATACAAGGAGGGTTCATCATATGCCACTCAATAAACATCATACATTACATCAATTGAATGAAGAACCAAAACTATATAATAACTTCAAAAGATGAAGAAAATTTTCAATAAAATTCAATATCCATTCATGATAAAAACTTTAACAAATTAGGTAAAGTAGGACCATGCAACACCATTAAAACTACATGTGGAAAATCCACCCACCATCACTGAAAGCATTTTCTCTAAGATAAGGAAGAAGAAAATGATGCCACTTTCAGCATTTTCACTCAACAATGTTGAAAACCTTAGCCAGGGAAATTAGGCAAGTGAAAGAAATAAAAGATTATATGTATATATGAAAAAAAGTCAAATTATACTTGTTTGCAGATACAGAAAAAACCTAAAGATTTCACCCCAAATCTGTCAGAATTAATAAACAATTCCATTAAATTTTCAGGATATGAAATCAACATAAAAAGAAGTATTTTAATGCCAATAACAAATTTGCTGAAAAAGAAATCAAGAAAGCAATTCTATCCTCAACAGTTACCAAAAACAAAAACAAAAACAAAAACAAAACCTAATAACTTTACCAAGGAAGTGAAAAATCTCTACTAGTAAAAAAAACTCTGATGACAAAAATTGAAGATGACGCACACAAAAATGAAAAGGTATTCTATGTTCATGGATTGGAAAAATTAATATTGTTAAAATGTCTGTGCTACTTAAAGGAATCTGCAGATTCAAGGCAATCCTCATCAAACTACCAAAGACATTCTTCACAGAAATATATATAAAAAATCATAATATTAATATGGAACCACAATGACTCTGAGTTCAACTGAATTAATCTAACCAAGAAAAGCAAAGCTGGAGATATCACGTCACCTGACTTCCAAATATATTAGAAAGCACTAGAAACACGAATAGCATAGAACTGGTATAAAGATAGACACATAATCCAATGGAATGGAATAGAAAAACCAGAAATTAATCTATGTACTTATAGCCAACTAATTTTCAACAAAATTACCAAGAGCACACACTGAGGAAAGGATAGTCTTTTCAGCAAACAGTGCTGGGGAAAACAGATAAACATTTTATGCAGAGGAAGGGAACTAGAACCCTACTTCTGATCATATTCAAAAATCAACTAAAAATGGTTTAAATACATCAACATAAGACCTGGAATTGTGAACATAAACATAGACCTGGAACTAGTTATTAGAAAACATAGGGGAAACCTTTCAAAACTTTGGGATAGACAAAGATTTCTTTGGATAAGACTCCCAAAGCAAAAACAGACAAATGGGATTATGTAAAATTAAGAAGCTTCTTCACAGCAAAGGAATAATTGCCGAGTGGGAAAAAAAAAAGCCTTTAAAATGAAAGAAAATACTTGTGAATATTCAATTAACAAGGTATTATTATCCAGGATGTATTAGAAATGCAATAGCAAAATTCAAATAAACTGTTGTAAAAGGGACAGATTATCTGAGTAGACATTTCTCAAAAGAAGGGATACAATTGGCCAACAAAAATCATTAATCATTAGGAAAATATATACCAAAACCACAAAGAGATATGATCTCACACCAGTTAGAATGGCCATTATTAAAAAAAATAGCAAATGCTAGTGAGAATGTTGAGAAAAGGGAACAATGATACAGAATGTAAATGAATATGACCATTATGACCAACAATGTGGAGGTTCTTTAAAAAGCTAAAAATAGAGCTATCCCACTTACAGGGCATGCAGCCAAAGAGAATGTTATCATTATAACAAGGAGATATTTTTGCTCTCATGTTCATTGTTGCACAATTTACAAGAGCCAAGAGATGTGGAATCAACCAATGTGTCCACTGATGAATAAAAGGATAAAGAAAATGTGGTATATGTACACAGTGGAATATTATTTAGCCATAAAAGTGAAATTCTACCCTTTGTGGCAATATGGATGAAACTAAAGGACATTATGTCACATGAAATAAGTCTTACACAGAAAGACAAATACCACATGATCTCATTCACTGTGGCAGCTAAGGGTTGATCTTCTAGAAAAAGAGAGTAGAAGAGTGGTCCCTAGAGACAGGGAAGTATAGGAGGGAGGGGGATAAAGAGTGGTGAAGAGTGGTTAGATAACCGATATCAAGATTCAGCTAGATTAGTTCTAGTGTTCTGAGGTAATTTAGGGGGTACAATCTATGATAATTCATGTGCTTAAAAAAAAACAAACAAGAAGAGCATGAAGTGTCTCAACACATAGAAATGATAAAATATTTAAGGAGACAAAAATGCTAGTTTCCTGATTTGATCATTACACTTCATATACATGATTCAAATCATCATACTTCACACCATAAATATACACAAACATTAAGTGTGAATTAAAACATTTTTAAAAGAAACTGATTATTCATTTATTTAGGTGTGCAATTTTCCAATAACTCAAAAATCTGAAGGAGTGTGTACGTATGAGAGTATATGTGAGAATAATGTGTGTGATTTTTTTTATGTGAGTGTGTGAGGTACGTACACCAGTGTGTGATGTGTATGACAGTGTGAGCATGAGTTTGTGTGTGTATGCAAGTGTGTGCAAGAGGGAGCAGATCAGAGTGAGCACAAAATGTGAACAATTGTTATATCCTATATATATAATAATTTTATTTCAACATTTGTTTATTTATTTTTTATTTTTTTGGTACTAGGAATTGAACCCAGGGGCACTTATCATTAAGTCACATCCTAAGGGGGTCACATCCTAAGGTGTCTCCCTAAATTGCTGAGGCTGGCCTTGAACTTGTGATCCTCCTGCCTCAGCCTTCCTGGTCACTGGAAATACAGGCATGTGCCACCAGGCCCAGCCTTCTTTCAATATTTTAATGTTTTGCAAAAATTTCCAAATGAAAAGGGCACTTTGAAAAAAAAAAAGTAAGGGAGAAAATAGGGTGAAAAATGATCCCCTGACCCAAATCTCAAGGCTTGGGATTCCTGCGGAATTGTTTCGAGGACCAAGATGAAACCGAGTGCTCCAGAAGAATGCGCACATAATGGGCCCGAGACGCCGGATGAGTTATATTCTTCACATGCATGGCTTCTGAACACTCACCATCCTAAATCTTATTTTTATATGGCACACATTTAGAAAATTTAGGAGTGTCCTGGAAAGTTGTAACAGCTGGTCTGTGAGTGCTGGGCCCCGGGGCAGGGGGTGGATGAATGTCTCAGGAATTCTGGGGCCTCTGAGAGAAGTATGTTACAGAGAAAGGCCCCAAACGGCCTGGGAGCCCACAGTGTGAGAAACAAGCCACTGGACGGGCCCTGACAGATGTTATGAAAGGGTGGTGTTAAGTGCCTTTTTCAGGATATTAAACCAGCATCCTAACTGGCAAAAAAATGAATTGTCACTGACATTATGTCGGCCTGTTGGAGCCCCTCTCTGCTACTTTCCCTGATCTGGGAACCATTATACACAGGCGATCGATATGCTCCTGGGCTGTATTCTAAATAATGATTTCTAATAAAACCTATTTTAGACCGTTCAGTCCAGGGGATAGAGACAAGTCACAAAACATAATGTACTAAAAGCCACCCTCTCTCCCTTCCTCTCTCTCTCTCTCTCTCTCTCTCTCTCTCTCTCTTTTTTTTAAGAACTGAATAATGGAAGCAAGATCTGGCGATAAGGCTTAAAAAGGCCTTTGGTGTTGGCCAATCTGCTTAGCTAATGGCTGTAAACTGACACCCCTAATGAAATAAAAATGTCTCAGTTCAAGTGCAGAGCGGCACAATTGTTAACAATGCTGAACTCAGGCTCTGATCCTGGCGATGGGACCAAGTAACAGGCTGACAATTTCCCATGACTTCCTTCCTCCCTGGCCCCTGCCCATCAAAAAGCAAATCAAGGAATCATGCCCTAAATTAAAGGATGAAGTTTTTAACCAAGGAGTCAGTGGGTTTTTGTGTTTTGTTTTGTTTTGTTTTTATCATTTTTATCTGTTTTCTCTGCTTGTGGAAGTGGATTATTTGCACCTCAAATCCTGAGGCTGGTGGTGAGTCTTGGACATGAAGGGTTCTGTCCTGCTGTGCACTTTTTAAAAAAGCAAATGTTGTGCATCCTGAGGCTGTCTGGGCCCTTTACTCTGCCCTTGGCCGCTTCCTCTGAGCTGGTGGTGCAGACAGCAGACCGAGGAGAAGCCCTGTCCAAATGTGCTAAGACTGGATGGCTGTGGTTAAACTGGTTTCCCCTGCTCTCCCTCACAGCTTGCAGTTGTCTGATTTCAATCAGTGGCAGTTCCCTCCACATGTCCAGCCATCAATCTTCCGCCGCCCCTGGATGAGTGTAGCACAACACGGGGCCATGTTCCAGTTAAAAAATAGCCTTTGCTGCAGCTTTTCTTCTTCAGCCACTGATAAGTATGCCTTTGATATTTTTATTAAAAAAGAAAGAAAACACATTGGGAAATATGTTTCATTTCTACAGCCTAGACCAAAGCCCTGGAGGTTGAAGAGGACTGAAGTCTGCTGAGTGGGGAACCAGAGGGGAGGACTGAGCGACCTTTGAAATTCCAGGGTTTTTCCAGGTAGAAAAGACCCTCCCCCGCAACACACAAATCTGTGATTTCTAGAAAGGTGCTCCTGATACAGTGAGGTGCCTCTTAATTTTTCACAAGCATCAAACCAGTGTCACAATTCTCCTTCAACAGGGAACACACTCAGTGGCAATCATGAGTCTGGAAATAAACTGTGCCCCCTCTTTGAGCTTGTTGCCAGGGATGGATGGGAGAGCACTTCTGATGGACTCAGTGTATCACCTGCATCATTGCACACTCAGAGGCAGGATGACTGAGGGTGGCAGTGGGAGAGTATTGGGGGCAGGGAAGTGTCCCTCCCACACAGGGCTGTCCTGGCGCTGCTCCTGGACATGCCTGCCCACTTAGTCACCTCTAGGAGATGACACAGTAAACATTCTGTAGCCATGTTCGGCTGTCTGTTTTAAAATAGGCTGTTCCCATCTACTTACCATCAAGGGTCCACCTACCTTCCTGGCACAGTGACCGGAGAACTTCTGGAGGTACAGGGTTGCAGACATGGATCCCTTAATATCTCTACCCCCACCTCCCCGGCCTTTCGTGGCTCTCTAAGCTAAGGAGAAGCTGGTGTTGGTGAGGTTTATCCCACTTTGATTTTTAAATGAGGTCAGTCTCCAGTGCTGGGATGGACTTTTCAGTTACTCAGTTTTGTACCTGGCAACCTAAGGGTGGAACTTGAGGTAAAACAGGGTTTCCTGCATCCCACCCTCATGCCTAATATTCTTTTTCTTTTTAGTTTTTTATAAATGTTTGTTCTGATTAGTTATACATGAAAGTAGGATGCGTTTTGACACAGTGTAAACAAATGGAGTACAACTTTTCTTTTCTCTGGCTGTAGGTGATACAGTCACACCAGCCATGTACTCACACATGTATACGGGGTAATAATGTTCATCTCATTCTACCTTTCTTCCCATTCCTATACCCCCCTCACTCCCCTATGCCCAGTTCAATTTTTTTTTTTTAGGGGTTGCAAAATTATCTGCCATCCTTATGATTTTATAGGGCTGTCTAATAGGGGTTCGAGTGCCTAAAACCTATGCATTAAGAAAGTGGGAAGGGCTGGGGATGTGGCTCAAGCGGTAGCGTGCTCACCTGGCATGCGTGCGGCCCGGGTTCGATCCTCAGCACCACATACAAACAAAGATGTTGTGTCTGCCAATAACTAAAAAAATAAATAGATATTAAAAAATTCTCTCTCTCCCTCTCTCTCTCTCTTAAAAAAAAAGTGGGAAGCAGCAGTTTCAAAATGGCACAGGATAATAATTTGAGCTGAAAATTCTGTAGGTGGGGGTCATTAATATTTTGGAAAATCTTAGAATTAGACATAACAGAAAAGAACTGGAAATTTGAAGCTGACAGAATTTATTCTAGGCATCTGGTACTGTGTACAGTTAGAACAAGGCTTGGGACATGGCTAGCCTTCTGCCACAGGCAGGACCATAGACAATATGTACACAAGGTGGTATCCCCATATTAATTTATTTCATTTTGTTTTATTTGTTTGTTTATTTATTTATGCAGTACTGAGGATTGAACCCAGGACCTCACAGACAGTAGGCAAGTGCTCTGTCACTAAGATATATACCCAGCCCTTGGTATCCCCATTCTAAAGACGAAGAACTGATTTATGTTTAAAACAGGGGAGGAGGACAAGTGACTCAAAACAGGTCCAAAAAGACATGCAGGAAACAACTTTTTCAGTAAGTACAATATTAAACTATTTGAATGGCTTGCCCATCTGTTTAATCCTTCTATCATGGATCAACCAAATCCAGTAGCTTCCCACACTTGTTAACTTGCCAAACTCCATAAAATTTTACTAGTTCTGAAATGTTAAAATTCTGAACAGATGGATGAATAAAATTACTCATTGTGTTGATATTGATGATTATAATGCTTTCCGTTTAGGACGTAAAGACTGCAACAGACGCTGCCCTGTGTTAGGTGCAGATATAACAGAAAGAAGATAAAAGGCTTCATGGAGTTTATATAATACAGGAGGAAACATGCAATAAACACTTAAGAGGAAAAATAAAATGAATAATCTTAGATATGTACTGATAAATTGATAAATGCTACTACTAATAATAGAAGCAGTGAGGGATGGTGTTCTGAAAAGATTTGTTTGAAGAGAGAACTGAATGGTGAGAAGGAGGAAGCATCCTGGAGAAGAATGTTCTCTGCAGACAAACCATCCTGCATATGCAAACATCCCAGCCTTCCAAGCAGGGTTGAGGGGGAATCCCAGGACAGAAGACATTTGATGTTAAAACCAGGAAAATCTTGGGCAAACTGGGAATAGTTGACCACACTCAAGTTATTTCATTCTGAGTTTGATGAAAGGCTATTGTCAGTCGTCTGTGGGTCTCAAAAAGAAAAGATCCCTTATTGCATAATGGAATATACACTGAAATAACTTAGTATTGAGTATTGAGTAGATGTGGGATTAGACTGGAGATATTTTCATGTGTGCATGAGGTTCTGTGGAATTTTGGAAAAGCAAAAATATGATAGACACAGTTGGAGTGATCAGGAATTTTAATTTACTCAAGTTGTTTCAGCAAAAGAATGGGCTAGACAGGCAAGGAGATGACTTTGACTTTAATATTGTAGAATTCTATTTCTCAGTGGCTTAAGAGATGGAATATTTGCTTTCTTGGATATTGTAATTAATTTGTGGGAAAAGCCAGAGATGGGGTCCAGTCCATGGTAGAGACTATCTGTGAGAGTTTGATAATGAAAGGGGTTGAGCTGTAAAATTTATCAGGTGGAGGAAACATCAGGCATTTACCCTGGCATTGAGTTACTTGGGGTACATTGGAATCTGGTGCTTATTGTACAACGCTTTCTGGTTCACTTGGGCAGAATTAGATCAGAGCATAAATCCAGATGGAAAGCAGAATGTAAGGTGACAATAGGAGACACCATATAATGTTACCTTGGGGGGGGGAATATTCATATCCTGTGCTCACTCCTGTTAGAAGCTTCTGGAGGGAACATTAAACATGCATCCATAAGAGGCCTTGGGGGATAGAACTGATGGTTTCAGTGGTCCCTTGTGGCTACAGGGTGGCCAGAGACTAGGAAAACAAGACCACAATGATGCTGGTAGGATGTCACTAAAACACTTAGCTAAATTTGTCTCTCAAGGCAGATTGCCCATCTCTAGTCTAAGTTGAGCTGTTCAGCCCTGCCCTCATCATCTTTTAAATAGATGTAAGAACGTCTTCCTTATGGTCACTCAAATTCCATACTTCCCTCCCAGAATTTATTCTCAGGAAAATCAGAATGATCTTTTGAAAACAAGTAGGTTCACATCACACCTTGCTTTAAAAATCTGCCAGTAGCTTTCCACTGATAAGAATGGAGCCCCAGCTCCTCTGCCTGGCTCTCAAGGCACTCCTCTCCTGGTCCCTGTGCTCCTAGTACTGTCCTTTCCCTCTGTCACTCCACCCACACTGGACTTACTGTTCCTCATTAAATGTTCCCTGCTTGTGATGTGTGGAGGCCTTTATTTGCTGTAGTTCCATTCCAGGAACACGGTCTCCTTCCTACTTGCCTGGTCACTCCTTCATGTAGTTTAAGTATCTACTGAAGTGTCATTTCCTTAAAGAAACCCTTTCTGCCTCCTGTATGGAAAACAGCCGCCACTGTCCGGTCACTCTGTGTCACCTCAGCCTGCTTTACTGTCTTCCTAGCACTCAGTGGCCATCTGTTTCATTTAGTCTACCGCAATGGTAAGAAATAGAGAGCTGCTGTAACCAGCTGTGGCCACCTCCATCTCTTTTCTTGTCCAGAGAATGTTTATCCAAATACATGGTAGTTGAACCCAGGGCTGTCTGCTCCTCATGCCTAGGAAATTGTCTCTTGTTCCTCTCTCCCATTTGCTCTGGTGTTGATGGCTATACTTTGGATTTATCTCTTCTTAAACAGCAATGGTAAGATTGGAGTCTCAGCTTGCCCTTTAGGTTTGAAATTCAAAGAGCTCACATCTGGCCTGCTTTGGCTTTAAGTGGCCTGGACCTACCTGTAAAAAAGTGAAACAACTTCTGGGCATTATCCTTCTTAGCTCACGAAAGTTCTGCTTTAGATAATTATTAGGCTAGCTAAGAAGAAAATGCATTAACTCTTATGTTTGCAAGTCACTATCTTGTACCCAAATCCCTCCCAGGACCTCCCAAGGAACTTTTGGTCTGGCAGATGACTTAGACATTCCAAGATTCCCTGCCCAACACAATATTAATGTCATCTCTTCCAGTATTGAGGTTTGCCAGAAGTGTGACTGGAATATTATTAAGGCCATCAGAAGTTTTTTGGCGTGGCTGGAGATGTGGCTCAGCGGTAGCGCGCTCGCCTGGCATGCGTGCGGCCCGGGTTCGATCCTCAGCACCACATACCAACAAAGATGTTGTGTCCGCCGAGAACTAAAAAATAACTATTAAAAAAATTCTCTCTCTCTCTCCTCTCTCACTCTCTCTTTAAAAAAAAAAAAAAGAGTAATTGTGATGAATTTAAGGAAATAATTAAAATGTTTAAAAAAAAAAAAAAAAAGAAGTTTTTTGGGTTTTTTTCCCTAGAGCAAAGGAAAAACTCAAGTTATGTTAAAACACATTGAAGGTGCTGCATATTATTTCTATCTTGTCTGTATGTTGTCCTTTTGGTGTTTAAAAGACCAAGAGCTGGGCTGGGGATGTGGCTCAAGCGGTAGCGCGCTCGCCTGGTATGCGTGAGGCCCAGGTTCCATCCTCAGCTCCACATACAAACAAAGATGTTGTGTCCGCCCAAAACTAAAAAATAAATATTAAAATTCTCTCTCTCTCACTTTAAAAAAAAGATCAAGAGCTTACTGATAATTAAAATGCAAATAATATCTTCACCATAGAAGAGTGAAAAAAAAATTTTTTTTAAAAATTAGTTTTTATTTTTGAAATTTAAACTAGAAGATGTTTAGCATTCACTCAATTTCTGTTTAAACTCCCTTTCCCTAAATTATATTAATGTAGTTTGATAGGTGGTAATTAAATTTAATAAGGAACATTTTTCATATTGCTTTGTTTTTCAGTGTTCATGTGTATTTACCATGGAAGCTAATTTTGTACTACACTTGAACCAAACTGTTGAAGTTCAAGGAAGTTGAACTTAATCTGTGTGGTCAAAATTGTATGACCTGGCTCCTGAAAATCTTCTGTTTAATTTGATGACCTTTGAATCATTTGTATTTCAAATTAATCACTAAGAATATAAAATATAATGTCTTTACTCTTTTAAATCTTCTCTGTTTGCTTCTACTCCTCCAAACCTACCTCCATGTTAATGATTTTATTATTTTTTCAGCTTCAGGATAACACCTTGCTCCCTGATTGCTTGTCTGGTTTCAGAGACAACTTCCCTTTACCTCTCTCAAATATATTTTCATACTGTCCTTCTCAAAACCTTTTATTATGTAAAAGAATCAAGCACCATATTGCAGAAAATAGAGCGCAGGGGTCAAAAGCCTGGACCTCAAACCATACAACCTGGGTTTAAATTTCCAATCTACTATTTACTAGCTGCGAGAAATGGAGCTATTGATTTTATTTCTCAGTTTCTTCCTCTAAAATGGAAACATCAGTACTCATCTTATAGGCACAGATACTTACTTTAAATAAATGCATTAGTACATGAAAAGTGTTAACAACAGTGTGTGGCCATTAGTCAGCACCCAATACATGTTTGCTTTTATCATAATCTCCATTCCAAATCTTAAGTGATGCATATCATTATCCAAAATTGTTAGATTTGACAAATCTGGGCAATGCTAGCACTCTCATGTATGGTCTGTGTTCCTCTACACAAGTGTGTTAGTTTAAATTGAAGTAGAATGCATTTTGTGAATAGCTGGGAAAGAGAAAGCTCATCTCATAGGAGTATCAACAGTGTTTCTAGAGAAAGGGAAGGGCGCATATCTACATTTGTCCTGAGCATGAAAAAGGAAGCATGGGTATGGAATTAATTTGGGAAATGGACTCCTCTGAGTGTTGGCTTAGGAGGCCACTCTGTTCTCTAGATTTCTCCTATAATACAGCTCAGCCTAGCAGTTCAAACCCATTAGACTGGAGATCTTAGGACAATCATTCAAATTGGATGAACTCTTGGGAGAACTTAACTTTCCAAAATTGATTTATCATGCCATATCTCAGTCTTCTGTTTTAGGTTAAGTGTAATATAAATATATAATTATTAATATTTGTTCTTGAAAAATAGAATTTCTTTTTTTAATAGAAATAATTATCTGTCTCTATGATCAGTTTTTTACAATATTAATTCCTCAAGTACATGAAATTTACATGTATTATAAATGCATATTTTATCATTAAATGTTTTGAGTGATAATTCCTTTATCTAATGATTGTTGTCTAAACATTTGGAGTATTTAAATGTATAAGAATTTTGACCAAATTTTAATTTATTTCAGACAAAATTTTGTTGTTTTTGTCAAATTAAATTGTATAGAAATCATAAAAAGCCAGTTTGTTTATCCAGGAATCACTTTTCTTTTTATAATTAATTTTTTTTAAATTGGCACATAAAAATTAGAGAGTCATTTTTCATTTGTGGGTACCCTTATGATGATAACAAAATTAAAATTAATCTAAGACCTATCTGATTTAAAAGTACAACTTTGCTTGCATTTTCTATACAAAATCCTTCCCTACTGACCACAAGACAGATGTTCAAGCTGTAAATCTTTCTTTTCAGTAAGGAAGATTGCTTCTACACAAGTTTCTTTTCATTCTTAGTCTCTGCAAAAGCCACACTTTCCACCAACCTGCCATTAGAGGTGGAATGTCCCACAGCACCTATAATTGCTTAGGACTTTCATGACACAGAGATGTGCAAATATTTCCTTCTGGCTCTAGCATCACAGGAAAAAAACCACTGGACTGGTATTGCACATCTACTAAAAGCAAATTTACCTCCTAGGAATTTAAGGCTATACAGTGTTCTTTCTAAATACAATGATGTCACCAGCCATAATTTAATGAGTAGCAAACAACTGGACAGACACTGAAAATTACAGCTGCATCTGAGAGAACATTAAAGACATACAAAATAGTAGACACATTATTTTATGTTGTTAAGAAAATCCCATAGTGTCTGAAATCTTTCCCTAGTAACTTTTCTTTAAATACTCTGCTTTAACTTGCAGAAATCTAAGAATGACTTTTAATGATGCAAGAAAAGAGAATACATTTTTCAAATAGTTGTAGACTTCTGAAAAATACTTTAAATGAAATATGGCAAAACATCTCTTGGATATCACATGCATGGTTCAAAATAATTTAGAAAATGTTGTTTAATTTTACAACAAATCCTCTAAGTCAATAACAAATTTGGAAAACTTGAGAGTCCTGGAACCAGCCATGACTATTCAGTTGTAAGAGACAAAACTCCATTCAAATTAGCTCAAGCAAAAGATAAAATGTTTTGGCTCACCTAATGACAAACACTAAACTCTAATTTCAGGCATAGTTGGGTTCAGACATTCATGCCCTGTCATCAATAATTGTCTCCTCTTCCTCCACCTCTTCCTTCTCAAGCAAACTTTTCCCAGGTAAAGAGAAAGATAACCACATGTAGCACTAGGTTTTCAGGATTTATATAATTTAAAATCTAGAAAGGGGAAAGATTGTTTTACTCCCTATAAATATCTCCCCAAAGAATTCTGGTTGATCATGTGTGGATCACGAGCTTAATTTAAGTACTTCACTCACCTAAAGGGTAAAATCACGTACCCACCCTTGCAGTCAAAAAGTACAGTAATAAAGTTGATGTCACAGTATAAGGGGAAACTACGAGTATCTGCTACTGTTATTTAAAAATGTGTTGGAGGTCTCAGTTAATATCATTTAAACTGAAAAAAAAATTAGAGACATAAAATTGGGAAGGAAAATATAGAATTACTCCCTTTTGTAGATGATATGTATATGTACCTGGAATACCTAACACAATTAAGAAGTCTTTCAGACAATAGTATTATCAAATAAAACATCAGAATAAAAAATATAAACTCAGACCAACTTAGTCCCTACTTAAACAAGATGGAGGGGCCCTTCTCCTTTGGTCTTGTGATAGGAGATTCAAGCTACCAGTGTTCTAACCCCTCAAGATACCAGTCTCTCTATCTCATGGCTTTAAAGAGTTCATTAGGATTTTCCACACTTGAAGGTAGTTCCGGAAAGCTGCATGTTCAAGGCCACACTGGTATGACACCATATCTCTTTTCTCTTAAACTGAGGCCTGCAATTCAATTCCCTCAGGAAGACATCTCTGATTATACTCAGCAAATACTCAGCATGCCATTCCTCGGTATGCCTTTAGCACTTACGGCAGCAGTTTGTCTTGTCCTAATTTATGTTTACTTGCATGTTGCTTACTAAGTAAGTGTTAAGTGGTGCATGTTTTGTTTGCCCAAATAAAGAATTTGAGGGTCCTGCCTTCTGTATTGCCTCTACTTATAGAGCTTAGATATAATAGTATTTACCTAAGTATTCAATATATGCATCTTTTAATGTTTTAATCCATTTTCAAAATAGGGAGCATATTTCCATAGTTCCAAGATTAAAAAGGATGCAATAGCATGCAGCAAAGAGTTTTTCTTCAATACTGTTCCCTATCTTTTCAGTTCCCATCATTATAAGAGGTTAGCCCAGTGCTATTTTGTTTATCCTTCCAGAAAAGCTTTATGCAAGGAGGCTAATACCATTATAGCTTCTTTTTTCTTATTCTTTTTATATAAATTGTAGCATATTCATTTTTCTAGAACTTGTTTTATACCTCAAGAGTATATTTTGAATATCTTTCAATTAATATATGGCAGGGGGATTCTTCAATTTTTAAATTAATCATATCATTCCATTATAGGTGTAAATCATAATTTATTTAACCAGTACACTATCAGTAAACATTCATATTGATTCCAATCTTTTGTGAATACATGTCTTTCAACTGGCCTAACTATAAATACAGATAGATTTGTATTGAAGTTGTAAATAGGTGTGACATTAATTTGCAATCAAATTATATGATAATGGCTTATAATCATCCTAGTTCTCTGAGGCATTTTTTTTCAGATTTATGTCCTAATTCACACTCTGTTGGTATTCCATTTTAATATCCATAGATTCCTGAAGAAATTCTCCCTAAAGCCCATCTCCCATATTTCCTGCCTTTCTTACATGAGTCATGATTATAATAGAAAGTCACTCATTTCCAATGAAGATGGAATCATTCAAGGAAAGAATCAACTTTATTCCCATAACTTGAGGTTGAAAAAATAGATAAGGTAGTTAATTTCATCTCTTATAAGAACTTCTTTAGTAAGGGTGCTATTTCTGGACAAACAGGCTGATAATTCATGCATACTAAGGCAGTCAAAATAATAGCTAGAATTTTGAGCCATATATTGCTGGTGTTTGAGAACTTGGACATTGAAACCAGACTACTTGCATCTGGGACTCTGGACACATTAGCTTACTTGCCTCTAAAGTTAGTGCATCTGTTAAATGTGGGTAATAATAGTTCTTCCCTAGTGTCTGGTATAAGTAATACTATATAAATGTTAGTTATAACTATTCACCTGAACATGAGCAAACATGTACTCATTTATAGTCACAGCAAAGTGCTTGCATTCTGCCTTAAGCTCCATAGAAGACACAGTTGAGGTGGGTGTTTTCAGAGGTTGTTTCCATTTATATCTGGAGTTATCAAACTCAATTAGAATCTACAGAGTTATATGGTTAGAGTCACCACCAGACCGAAGTTTCCACCAATGTTTTTGCACAACCTCCATTTCTACATGCAGGCACACGCAGGAGCTTGTTTTTATGAATGGCCCTAACCTCCTGGTTGTTATATTTAACATAGTGATCTACAACTGTACTTGTTTCCCTGTAGTGCTCCCTGTATAAAAATCTAAGCTAAGCACCTTTATGTACTATATAAGTACGTGTAGTGTAAGTACTATGATAACTTTAATGCCTACCTCAGCATTATTTCAGCACAGCGAGTAATCAAGCCACAAAGTCATCAATAACTTAAAATGGAATCTATAGTCTAAATTAATATTGATCACAAGATTTAAGCAAAGCATAACTAAATAAACAAACAAATCCCTCATTATACTGAGCAGGTTCTATTACAGGCTTCAAACACAAAATTACCAATAACACTGAGTCTATGATATGACTAACCTTTCCCTGGTAAACTGGAGCAAAAACTAGATAGGTCTAAGGTCACTGTTGTAGAAGGTTAATGGTAAAATTGATCAATTTCATTGACTAGTTGCTGCCCATCAATTTAATGGTAGATAGTGTCTATGCTGGATCTAATGGCTTTTATATTTGTTTATTTGTTCTTCTCAGAAACTCTTGAGAAATAAATCAGTCTTACCCTAAGCACAATTTCTTCAATATATATGTGCTAGGTTGACTTCCCTAATTTTATACTTTCTAAACTGTCTCTGAAACAAAAAGGAAGGTTAATGCCGCAGTCTGGCTGGGCACAATTCAGGAGCCACTTGTCAAAAGAAACTAACTTTATTTTTAGAACTACAAACGCCAAGCAAAACAGCTCCTCAGGAAAAAACCCTCAGAGCCCAACTGCCACCACAGGCTTCCACAAGCCTCTCCCCACACAAACCACTCCACCTCCCCCAATCCTCCTGCTCTTGAGGCCGATTGGCTGGGTCGTGTGGGCGGAGCCAAAGAAGTCCCCCAATGAGCAGTTCCGTAGTCTGAAGGGCAGGGAAACAGCCCAATGAACATCACCGCAGAGGAGCCAATCAGCTAGATGTTGCTGGGGCCACTGTAAGTTTGCTGGCAGCTGGAAGTTTGCTGGGGCCCCTTTGGCTGTGGCTCTCAACATCTTAACAAATGTGAATGAATGACTAAATATAGTCATCTGAATCATAGTTCTAAAATATAGAGCTTTTAATTTCTTGTTTCCAAAAGAGAACTTACATAAAGCAAATAAAAATGCATCCCCAGGTTGGATCTTCTGTTGACATCTTGGATCCATTTCCACTCCTTCATTTGTTATTTCCTTTACTGCAAAAAATGAAGGCCTGAACACCACATTTCCCAGATGCTTCTGCCAGTGGGCTCAGATTGAAGGTCTGCCAATCAGAAGTGCCTGGTGGAAGACTGAAAGGGCCATTTCTGCTTCCATGGTAACAGGAAGGCACATGGACTTCAGCAGAAGGCAGACAAGATGATTTTGTCAGCACTTCCTAGAAACTACTTACTTCCAAACTTTAGGCAGTAAGGTCATCAGCATTGGTTCCCTGAGATTCCTGTCTTTCTGGATTTGATTTTCCTGAATAGTAGCAGCATCTTCTTTGACTTTTGTAAACCACACTCTTAGAATGCCTTTGCAATTCTTTGATGCCCTATATTATATCCCTTCCCATGTGAACATGTTAGAGCAGATGCAATTTTCCTATCTAAATCTGAACTAATACAAGGGTTGGCACTAAAAATAAAAACCAACAATTTTTTTCCTAACTTTGGACTGTGCCAGAGGTTACTTGGCTCTTCTTAGGAACCAATTTTCTATCAGATATGGCTTTGCACCAAAGTACTGGCCAATAAAATAAGAGCAAACTCAGGTGCACCTTTTGGGCCTGCCCCTTTCAATTTTTCCAGAAGTCATTCTCTTCTTTTTTTTCCCACCGGACTCATTGAATGGAGTGGACTCCTGAAGGAGCACAGAGCTCATATTGGGAAAAGTCTTACTGACCTTAGTGCAGAGCCCACCTGTTTATATCTCTCCCCAGGCAAGTCTCACTGGAATAGGAAGAGTAATATTTTATTGTGAGAAGTAACGGAAATGTTGGGATTGCTTGCTATAGCAATTTTATAAATTGAATTCCAACTAATGTATGGCCATTGAAAGCAAGGGCTCTGTCTTAGTTTATTTTGGCCACAATAAAACAATGCCAAAGACTGGTTAGCTTATAAATAAGAGAAATTTAGTCCTCATAAGTTCTGGAGGCTGGGAAGTTCAAGATCAAGACTGGCTGAGGGCATACTTCCTGGTTCATAGGTGGTGACTTTTTGCTATATCCTCAAAGGGTGGAAGGGGCAAGGCAGCTCTCTAGAGCATTTTTATAAGGTGCTATTCCCATTCGTGAAGGTTCTACGCTAATGATTTAATAACCTTCCCAAAACTGCAACCCCTAACACTATATGGGTGATTGACTTTCAACATGAATTTTGGGTGGACACAAACATTCAGATCATAGCATGTTGTATTCTATAATTCTTGTTTTCCCCATGGATCTAAACACATATCCACAGAGAAAATAGCGTCAATATATGCTTTCTTTGTGAATGAAGACAAAAAAAAGAGATGGAGATAAATATACTAAAGTAAGGGTACTGAATAATTGGGCGATCACCAGAGAAGGTTAACACCAATATATAGAACAGACTGAGTATCTATAATCAAGACATCCAAGATGCTACAAAATCTAAAACTCTTTGAGCATGGACATGATGTAAAATGCCACAGCATAAAGTTTTGTTTCAAGCAAAGGATTATTAAAAATATTGCATAAGATTAACTTTAGGCTATGCACATAAAATGTGTATGAAATATAAGTGAGCTTGGGTCCCCTCACCAAAGAGTCTCATTATATATCTACAAATATTCCAAAGCCTGAAAAACTCTGAAATTTGAAACACTTCAGGTCCCAAGTACTTTGATAATGGATACTAAACATGTAGTGATTACTATGTCACATGTGTCTGTATGATAAAACTGTACTAGTTCCCCAATCTGTGTTGTATGTTATGGTTGAGGTAAAAATTAGTGAATATTGCATAGAAGTTAAAAGCATGGGAGATTATATCTGGTCTTCCACTAAGTGGTTATCTTAAGAGATACATAAACTCTTGAGATTTCAGTTTCTTTATCCACCATTTGATCTTGGCATGATATTCATAACTATTGAATTGGGCTCTTTTTGTGGGTCCCATGATTTCATACTCATACAGTAGTATGAAAATTTCCTGGCACATCATACTGTATTTGTTAGTATTAAATATGAAACTATTGGAAAGTAACCTAGCCTTTCTTGTCTCTAGCCATCTTTGGTTCTGTTTTTATTCTACAATATTTCTTCATCCTACATGGATTTTGCTTTGATGGCTATAGATTCCTTTTGAATAGAACTGAGAGAAATTTGGGGCTTTTCTTCATTCTTACAGATTCCAGATTTATTCTGGTTTACAAAAATCCTTGATTTTATTTCATATGGATTTATTATCTCCAACTAGTCATTTTTGGATTCTGACTACATCAAGGTGCCTCTTACTTAACAATAAATGTCCTCTGTCTTCTTTAACAGCTTTAAACTTTAGTCATTTTTTATTTTTCTCTTATGATTTTTAAGGGCCTCATGGAAATCTTTTAAGAGATTTTGAGTGTTGTGGCCTATGTGCAAAGTCTATGTCACAGATCATTCTTTTCATTTGTGTTTTGTCACATGTGGCACTTTTTATTTTCCTGTTTCTTAGAACACTTTTCTCTCAATTTCATGTTGTGGAATTCAATGTCTTTAACCTATTAGCCCACTCCTACATTATTCTTCACACTCCCAGTTTTCTTTTCTGCACCTCAGCTAATTATGAGTGCCTAATTTGCTGAATTTAACATCACTCAGTTTTTCTCTTCTCTTCCTTTCATATATTTACCTCACCACACACAGCAGCTTTGGTCTCCTTTCTCCCATGGAGCTGAAGTCAGCCATGTATCCTCAGATAAACCCTCATGCCCTCTGCGAGAGCTGTTCTATGTGACATGTAGTCTTTTGTCACTATCACAGACACAATCACAATATGTTGTTTTTAACATATTCCTCTCTGAATTGGAGATAGTGATCAGGTCAACACTCAATATCATGACAACTTTCAACTAAATACCACTTCTCCCTTCAACCCCCTAATATAGTCATAAAATCTCACAGAAGGCAATGCAGTGTGGGAGAACCTTCAAGAAGATGACAGGCCCTGGATACCAGTTTGTTTTCTTCCTTCTTATCTTTCAAATAAAGTGATAGAGGCATGAGAACTTTAAACCAAATATTGAGGCCTTCTTTGATGAGAAAGAATCTTTGGATGAATTTTGTCATTGTTTATTTCTGAATTCAAAACAAGAAAAAAGAACAGCTCAAAATGAAGAAGATCTATCTTTGGTGTCCTAAATATTTGGCAGAGCAACAAAGTAGACCTTTTGCAAGTTTGCAATGCTTTTTTAGAAGTATTTATTAATATGTGTTTGTTAAACGTGTTTGTATTGGCTTAGGGATTGCGATGACCTCTCTAACATTTTAATAGTGCTGCAGGTTGTCTTCCGTCTCTCCTTGTCACGCCTTTGGCCAAGCCCTAGTGCCCTCTATCCTGTCTTCTCCTGATGCTCCCTTTCTCCTTCCACTAGACTCCCAGCCAACCCCTGGGCTGGACCCTAAGTCTCTCTCCCCTGATTTTTCACATTTTTCATACACATTTTTTCTTATCTTTTCGGTTTCTTACTCAGTTACTAGTTTCTTGAGAGAAAGAACTAGAAATAATTTATACTTTCTTCCTAGAATAAGAGACATCATACCAAGACACAATGTTGTGCAAAGGTTCAATATGTGTTTGGCAGGGGGAATGGATATTGATCCTGTCCCTCAAGATCTAGTGATTTGTGGGTTGACTTATAAAATGTGCATGGGTAATAAGGTATCGGTGCTTTAAGCTTTCTAGAACATATTTAAATATTTTGTTATGAAAATAAACACACTTATTTTGAAAACCTCAATAGAATAGAACTAAATAAAATTAAAATGTCTACTTTCTATACTCCAGCCTGTTCTTCAGTGAGCTCCATTATTGGTGCGTACCCTGAATATGTTCCATGCATAGCCAATCACACAAAGACATATAAATGTATGAGTTGCTATGAAGACACATACAGTTGGCCCTTTGTTCCCACAGGTTCTGAACCCATAGATTCACCTAACCATAGATCAAAAATATTAGGAAAAGAAATTGTGTCTGTACTGAATACATGGGCATTTTTCTTGTCATTACTCCTTAAATAATTCCATAATAAGCATGTATTACCAGGATATAGTCTAGTGCAAAGGTTCAATAAATGTGTAGTAGGAAGAATGAACTGACGCTGTCCCTCAAGGTCTGGCTGGCTAACAGGTTGACTAATAAAGTATACCTGGGTAATACATAAAAATATAATTTACATAGTATTTACATTTATTACGTATTCTAAGTAACTGAGATAATTTAAAGTACAGCAGACAATATGTATAGGCTAGGCGTAAATATCACACCATTTTTTAAAAGGGCATGCACAGATTTTGGTATCCTTGGGTATCCTGGAAAGAATCTCCCATAGATATTGAAGGATAACTGTATATATTTTTATTTAAACATAATTTTAATAATCTTTATATGAACAGTTGTGAGAAAGTACATGACAGTCTGGCCCATATTCTTTGGCAGTGAATCTGGAACTGGACCTTTCCTTATGGCTCAAGCTGATCTGTACAAAATATCACAATACACCAATAATTTAGAGCCTCCTGATTCCTGAAATCCTATGATGCCCCAAAACTCTTAAGCTGGTAAAAGTTCTTCATCTACTAGTGAAGTGGTGTCTTGTGGTTTTCCTATGCCCAGTTTAGAGTCTCTGACTCCTGTTCAGTTGTCAGTTATCTCTACTGTTGTTGGTCACTTATTTCTTTCCTCCTAATTTGCTTCCCCTAGTTTATTATATGCTGAAAATTAAATCACCAGTCTTGTTGGTGATATGCATGAAGTGAGGTTTTTAGAGAGTACCTCAGAGGACTTTTTTCAAAATAAGATGCATATACATTTAGACATGGCCTTTGGGATTAGAGAGTTCCAGGCAGAAAAGTTCCATGTCAGTCTGCTGACAGGTAAAGCCAGTCAATATAATGCAAACTGTGTCTTAAAAAGTATTCCAAATGAGACTGTAATTTAGTACAACCACTACGGAAATCATATGGAGGCTCCTCCAAAGTCTAGGCATGGAAACACCAAATGACCCAGCTATACCACGTTTGGGTATTTACCCTGAAGAATTAAAGTCACCTTACTATAGTGATAATTGCATATTCATGTTTATAGAGGGAGAATTCACAATAGACAAACTACAAAACCAGCCTGGGTGTCCATCAACAGATGACTAGATAAAGAAAATGTGTTACATATGCATAATGGGTTTATTCAGCCATAAAGAAAAATGAAATTATGGCATCCATAGGAAAATGGATGGAACTAAAGACCATCATATTAAAAGAAGTAAATCAAACTCAGAATATTAAGGGTTATATGTTTTCTCTCATATGTGGAAGCTAAAAAGGAAAAATGAAAACAAAGGTGAGGGTGAATCTCCCAAAACCCAAATAGATGTCAATAGAAGAAAGGGACCAAGGGGTGAGAGGTTGGGAGGGAAAGGGAATGCTGGGGAGTGGTATTGGCCAAATTATATTGTAATATTTTTACATGTACAAATATGGAACAACAAATCCCATCAATATGCACAACTCTAATGCACCAATGAAAAGTGGGAGAAAAAAAAAAGTTAAAAAAAAAAAAAGAGTGTCCCTAGGACAGGGCTGGGATCCCACCTGGAGAGTGAGGTTGGCTGGCAGACACTAGCAGAATTCAACTATGACCTAAAAAAATAAGACCATTCCAAAACAACAACAACAACAAAAACAACTTTCTGCCTAACAGCCCCAGGATTGCTTGAACGCTGAAGTCCTGTGAGTTGAGAATAACTCAGAACCACAAGCTTCAGCATACAGACATATTAAAGGCAAAAGAAAATAAAGGCGTGGGGATGGGGGAAAGCCCTGTCAGTAGCTCTGAGCCGCCTCATTTTTTTTAATGGAAAAATTGTTACAAATGGGTTCTTCAGCATATGTTATTAATTTCATTATCCTGGCTTCTTGCCAGCTAAGCATCAAGCCCTGGTTTTTGTGATTTCAGTTGCAACTAGTAAAACTCATGTGGGCATTAACAGAAACAGACAAGAGAGCATTTTTTTTTTTTCCAAATCAACTCCAAGTGACTATTTTAAAAGCTTTTGTTTCATAAAACTAGTCGAAACAATTGTTTTTGTTGATGAGAAGAATTTTACTTTCCTAAAATATATTACTCTCAATCTATAACAAACTAAATTTGAAGGATTTGAATAAATTATTAAAACTGATAGGTAAAAATATTTATTTCTGAAATGTTTTAAAATGAATAAAACTTTATAAATTTTATAAAAGTTTTATTTTTTATGTTTGACTGCACCACTATTTTTTATAAGAGTGAACACCATGAAAACAAAGGTGCTTTTCGTTAGTTGAAGAAATTATCATAAATACTAGAACAGAAAGGCAAAGGCAGTATTTCACACTGAAGTCTTCTTTATCACACCTTTTGAAATAGTATAACTCTATTATGAAAAGTCATCTTCCATGTCATAAAGCACACTCAGGAATTGGCATCAAACCTGGCTTTTAGCTGGCATTTGTTGAATATCAGTTATCAACAAAGGACTTTAATAATACTGCTCCCTGTTTTTCTGGCTATCACTATGTACCAGGCAATGGAAGCCTTCTACATAGTCTTTTTGAAATAAATTCATACAAACCTTTGGTCCAGGCATTTTCACCCTCAATTATAAATAAGAAACTAAGTCAGAGACAGTATGTCTTGCCCAAGATCAAACTTCTAAATAACATGAGTGGGAAATTTAAATCCTGTAAAACATCTGACTCTAAAATCCAGAGTGACAACAATCCCAGTTTGTCTGGAAATAAGGGGTTGTGTGAGATGAGTGGTTGGGGATTGTAAAATTGGAAGGTTTCTAGAACCCCCAAGATGAATTAAACACCCTATTAGAAACTGCATTCTACCTGCTGTGCCATTGATCTCGTTCTGATCTCCTGCTTTTTTCCTTCAAAGCCTATCAATTGCCTGAATCTGTATTTTTTCTTTTGCTTTTAATCTTAAGTGATAATCCTCATATGATTTTATATTTTTAAATTTTGAAAGTCCTTCTAAGAACACAGTCCTTTGGAATTTCCATATCTGTTTACGGATGCTTTTTCATCCTTTTGTTTAAAATATATATATATATATATATATATATATATATATATATATATATATATATATATATTTTTTTTTTTTTTTTAACGCCTTTCATGTAGCAGGTATAGAGATTACAATGGTCCATGATACTAAGTCCAGTTCTTGTGGAGTTCCCAGAGTTGTGAAGGGATACAAGTAAGAATGCTAGTGAATACTAGAATTCAAGAATACTGGTGGAGCAGGGCAAGGACAATAGAAAGAGGTCAGCAGTGCTTATCCCATAGCTTATAATCAGGGAAGGTGTCTCTGATGGGTCTCTTTGGGGAGCTGGGCATGGAGGCCATGTGGCTAGAGCTGACTGTTGAGGGAACAGGGTTAGTTCACATTGAACCTCTCAGGCTCTCGTAAAGAAATTGCTTGGAAGAAGTTGTGCTTGAATGTGAGGTCTTCTCCTTTTGTTTTCTGTATAAACTATAAAATTAGAGATCACAAAGACTAGAATTGTGCTTTCCTGAAATCTGCTCTGCAATTTGGCCCTGCTGACTAGGATGAAGCCAGGAGTTGGAACTGGGGAGTAGAAAGAACCACAGGGTCATGGAAAAGAATGCCTACAATCCATTGTTCCTGATTTTCATCATGATTCTCAATGTATGCCCTGGGATTGGTGAATCTCAGTAATACAAATTGAGGTTTTCTCACACCACTAATTCAGATACTAATCCTTAGCAAGTTCTCTCAATTTTGTTGTGTCCTATGGTCTTAGTTGGTTAAACACAGTAGTAATGATAATAGCCATACGAATGTATTACACTTGAATAGTGATTTAATGCTTGATGCCTTTTTCTTAGCATTTCCATATACTCCTCACAAAATCTAATAGGAGCTGGGCATCGTGGTGGCTTGTGCCTATAATCCCAAGTACTGGGGAGGCTGAGGCAGGAGGATTGCAAGTTTGAGGTTAGTCTGGGCACATTAGCCAAATCCAGTTTCAAATTTAAAAAAAAAAAGGCGGTGGTGTGGGGAGATGGGGATTTATCTCAGTGGTGAAGGGCCCCTGAGTTCAATCCCTAGTATTGGGCAATGAAAAATTGAGTTAGGTAGGCAGAGAACATGTTAATAATACCTTTTTATATGTAATGAGATTGAAGTTCACAAAAGTAAAATTTACGTGATTTGTACAAAGTCACGTTTGTAGGTGATGGAGCCAAAACTGGAACACAGAATTATGGTCTGCATGTCATTTTAAAGCCATGAGACTATTTAGAAAGTATACATAGAAGGAAAACTGTGGCATCTACACATACTTGTCTCCTTTGGCACCATCAAGCACCTGTCCATGGCAGAGCTGGAGTGGCAACATATTTTTCTGCCTCAGGTTGAGTTCTCCACTCATCTTGATCTGAAAGTGAGAGGACTCTTAATCTCATTGTACCAGGCACCTTCCTTTTGATCATCTTCAAATTCTACCCTTTCTTCCATAATACCTATTCAGTTTAGATGCAAGACAGTCTATCAGCCCCACCCCCTCTTTTTTCCCTCCTATTCCCAGGAAAAAAATAGAACATTTTTTCAAGCACATTGTTCTCTATTTACAAAAGTTTATTATTCTTTGTTTTCCCCCAATATTTTTACCTTATATCTACATGTTCAAATTTCATTTATCCTTAAAACACCATCTGTTTGATTCTGACCCTTCTTCAAATCACTTCCCAATCTCTCTGATTTTCATACCCAATTTTCATTTAAAAATGTTATTCTCTTTCTTTCTTCCTTACCCTGTTCTTACTTTAATCAATCAAATCATTTTTACTGATCAAATCTCCTAATCCCTTCCCTTTCTCAGAGATTGTTAAAAAATTTCAGACTTCTCTATCTCTCACATTAGACTCGCCTCTCCCTGGTTGCTCCCATCTAATTTGTTCTCACATTCCTGCAAAATGGTCTTCCCAGTGCAAAGGAATCCTGACCATTTCCAGTTCAATGAAACCTTTGTTGATTTCCCGGACCTGAGCTATGTAATCCCAATTCCTTATCTTGGCACCGAAGGCGCATCAACACAGGCTGATCCAAACCTCCTTTTCAAGCTTTATTTCCTGCCTCAATCGTTCTTCCTCTTTTCTTAGCTCCTTGCAGGTGCAAACACTGTTTCTTCTGCCTGGTAAATGCTCATTCATCCTCTAACACCCAGCTCAAAGCTTACCCTCTCTCTTTCCCTCCTGTGATTCCAAAGTATTTTGATTATACCCTTTCAACAGTTCTCACCATATGGTAGTTCTCTTTTTCCAATTATGTGCCCTTCTCCCTGACTCTACTGCATGTGGTTCAATGTGTGACACACAGTAGGTTCTTCATAAACTTTTCAGTAAATGTTCATGTGAATAAAGAAATGCATGAAGGAGTGAGTGAATTAGTTAACTTAATTACGTAAATATCAACACTTATGTCCTTTTTTCACCTCAAGGGGAAAAAAAGTTCAACTTTACAATAAATCATTTATACGAGAGAGAAAGAGAGTGTTTGTGTATGTGTGTGTGTGTGTGTGTGTGTGTGTTTATATATACATTTGCCCTAGTAACTATTCCCTGAGTGTATTTCAACTACTGTAGTTTTAACAGCTGTCATATATGTAAATATTGCAATAAATTTAAGGTTGCAGTTTTATGGCATTGAAGTGAAAATGAAAAATTCCAGTGAAACACTACACTACAGCAGTATCGTAGAGGTTAGACATTATAGATCACTATCACAAGACGTGAAACCAGATGATGTAGTGAACCTTTTTTGACCTTTGATAAAAATGCACCTTTAGGGGACTAATAACACAGTTTCATAATTAGATACAAAAAGATAGAGGCACATCACAGATGGTGGCAAATAAGTTCAACAAAACTAAATATCAGTAAAAAGTAAATTGTTATTTCTCTTTATTCATTTGTATTTTCTAATGAATTATGGGCATGAAGTATTTTAATAATGAAAAAGTGTTGTAGACTGTTTTCTATTGCTATCAGTGAATATCACAGGATAATTAATGAAGACTAGATGGGAAATTTCGCTTACAGTGAAAGTTGTCTTATTGTGTCATACTATGGTAGAGGGCATCACAGGACAAGACAGAGAAGCCCAAGGGTTGGGGCTATCTTTCTCTTCTTATAAAGCCACAAATTACCATCATGGGAGCTTCACCCTCATGACCTCATGTAATCCTAATTATGTCCCAAAGGCTCACCTCTAAACTCCATCAACATGTGACTTTGAGGATTAAGTTTCTAATACATGGATTTCAAGGAATATACCTGAATCATAACATGAAGCACAATAGAAAACGATGTGCCTATAGAACTGCAAAATCATTAGGTCAAAGAAATAACTAAATATATCAGTAGCTAATATAATTTTTAGCCACTTACATTAGATATTTTAATTTTAAAATTGTTAAAATCAGGTCATTTTCTCCTAAGTTTAAGGATTTTTTAAATTTGTTTTTTGTAGTGAATTTCTGAGGATAAAGATAATAAAGGGATATTTAAACTACTCATATTTATACTAGCGAAGCATGTTAACATGTTGACATATGACATTTGTGTTTTTCTTATTCAGTAATTTGGCATATATATTTTGTATACTTCTTTCATTTTTACCCTAGAAATCTCTGTTTTAATTTCTGAGCATTTTCTTAGGAAAGTTAGCATTTGGAGATAATTCTCATACTTACATCTCTATTCCTGATCTTTCCACTGAGTTCCAAATATGAGTTTTTGTACAAAACATCCTTAATGACTTGAGCCATTTCCAAGTCTAGCAAACATCTTAAAGTCAATGGAGCCAAAGGAATAACTAACTTCCCCTCTCCCTGTTGAAACATTTTCTGCTGAAACTCTTCCTCCCAAGTGATCCTCATCTCATAAAAGAACCCCAACATGAGTCCAGTTTTTAGGCCAATAAACCAGGATTCGTCTTTAATTTCTCTATTGGCACCTTTCTACATCCAAGAACCACCATCACTCTATCAAAAGCATGTCCTGCAAAGCTATTAATCTCTCTTCTTCTTCCTATTTCAACTCTAGTTCATTCCCAATCCTCTCTTCTCTATACTACTTCAATTATCTTCTCATTAGCTTTCCTGCTTGAACTCCTGCCACCCACAAAGCATGCTCCATAGTGCAACAGGACTCCTTTTGACTCATAATGTGGTTTAAAATGCTAATCATCACACTTAGACTGAAAGCCCAATTTTTTTTGACATGATATCGAAGGCCCCTGCCTATCCCTTTAGCTCTTTCAACCAGTTCTGTGCTGGTAATGTTTAAAAAGTAGGAATAATAAATACCCTGGTTTATAGCATTTGCTGATTTCTTTAATTTCTGTTAGATAGATGATAGATACATAGAAAGAAATAGATACATATTGAGAGACACATATATGTCTATCTATCTGTCCATCCACTTATCTGTCAGTCAGATTTTCATCTCCGTGACTGAAATGCCTTACAAGAGCAACGTAAAGGAGAAGTTTGTTTTGGCTATTTCACAGGTTTTGGTCCATAATTGGTGGGCTCTAAGGTGGGGAAGAACAAGATGGTGGAAGGGCAAGATAAAGAAAAGCTGCTCAGCTCATGGGGCTAGGAACTAGAGAAAGGGAAAGCAAAAGGGACCAGGCCAAGGGCCTGTCCCAAAGGAGCAACTCTTTCAACCAGATTCTACCTCCTACAGCCTTGTCACCTCTCAGTAGTCCATTTGATTATCAATGGAATAATCCACTGTTGAGGTCAAAACCCTTATGATCCAGTCACTTCTCAAATGCCTCACCTCTCAACATTGCTGTGTTGGGGACCAAACCTTCAACACATTAGCCTTTGGGGGAAATTCCAGACCCAAATCATGACACTACCTATCTGTCTATTGATCCATCCAAACAGATGTGCACACATACAATTAGCCCTCTTTGGTTGTTTTTCTAGAGAACATTGGCTAATATCTCACTTCTTCACAATTTCTCTGACAACCCCCTGATAACCCTCTGGCAATATTACTCCAGTTTATTTTCTTCACTCTCTGTATCACTTCCTATAATATCGTGCTTCCTTATTTATGGACAGGTTTACTGTCTGTTCTCCCCTGCTCCACTAGAATACAAGCCCCTTAAGAGCAGGTGTCTGGTCTGCCTTGATAATTGCTCTGTCAACACCTCCTAGAAAAATGTCAGATACTTAAGAAAAATACTTTTTCAACGAGTAATTCTAAGAAATGTGAGAGTCAAAGCAGATTTTTTTAAAGTGTAAAACTCTTGATGCCTTAAATGCTTTACAGAGCGCTTGCATCAATTAAAGCTCTTTGCATTAATTAGTATCAGAGTGGCTATCTCAGCATTCTTTTAATTTCGTTACGTATTACTATTTTGGAAAAGCTCTGTCAACAAAACCAACCCCTTTACCATCCTTTCCTGCTTATGAACCCATTACTTAAAAGAAAGTCTTTGAATTAGACAACTTAACCTACATGTGTGGCTCATAGGTAGGGACAAAACCAATCTTTGCAAAACCCTCTCTGTGACCAACTGTGCATACAGAGGCTATCACAGATGCATGCTAGGTAGTACCTCCCTCTCCCATTTTTTTCAGTTTTACTTTTTTTTCCCCATTCTAGACCCGGGGTCAAGAAAGGGGTCTCCTATGAAGAATCATAATTCCACCAATAAGGAAACAGTTCCTCCAGGTGCAGTGTCCTAAGGAAACATCAATATTTACAAGTAATAAATAGCTTATGTGACATAATGCTGTGCTCTCTTTACTTGACCAATATTATCAATCATACAGTAGTATCTCTAAAGGGAGTTTGGGTGGCAAGCTTCTCTGGTAAAGGGACGGGCTAGGGTACAGGATCTGTGACATCCCATTGTACCTTCTTTTCCCTTCATTAGCACAAGAGTCAAAGTAGTCTCTCTTTAAGTTGATATTTAGTTATTTGGTAGTGAGGGCAAGCATGTTTTAGTATACTTGTCATATTAAATATGCATATTTCTTGTCTGTAAATTTTATTTACAAGAGCTTAGTCCTTGTACCACTGGTCCACTTACTGGCTGCTGTGACTATGGTTATTGATATAACCTTTTATAATTTTTCTGAAAAAAAAAATTCTCAAGTTTATTGATAACCCCTTAATTTTGCTTTTGATAGGGTTTGGTATATCACACTTTGGGTTTTTATGCACTAAAGTGTGCTGAATTTTTTTAAAAAATATTTTTATTTTAGATGTTCACAATACCTTCATTTTATTTATTTATTTTTATGGAGCACTGAGGATCAAACCCAGTGCCTCACGTGTGCTCAGCTACAATCCCAGTCCAATAATGCTGAATTTTTTCCTTCCTTAGTGATTAGTTCTTCTACAACCTGTGATCAGACTACTGCTGATGTAAACTAGTTCTCTTTTATAGTTTGAGTTTTTGACATTCATTTTTAATTTATCTGAAATGTATTTTGTTGTAATATTAGGCTCTAGTTTATTTAATTCACTGTCAGAGCATTATTTTTAAATTTTCTTCCTTATGATTTATTGATTTTCAAATTATATATTTAATAAATTATTTCATTTGGTTTTTTAGATTTATTTCCTTGCTCATTTTTATTTTTGATGGTGCCTTTGTTATGTAGGAAATACTTGGAATAATTAGAGTTCATTTCTAGATTTTCTTCTCTATTTTTTTTATCTGTGTTTTATTCTTGGACCTCGGCTGCTTTATCTTGTTAGAGTAGCTCTGTATTACGTCTTTAATAACCAGTACAGTAAGTCTCCTAGCATTCTCCTTTTTTCCAAAATTTCTTTGATATTTTGCCATTTATTCTTCCAGATAATTTTGAATTCAAGAAAATTCCATTAAGGTTTCTAATACCATACTATCTGTAAACTAATTTCAAAATTAAAATAAAAAGCCTTGGTAAAGGCTTAAATAATGAGAATAACAAGGTCAAACTGTAGAAGGAATTTTAGGTAAATATTGCCAGATTTCTTGATCTACAACCATAATACTAATCTCACCACCCCTTACCCCCATAAAATTGACAGTCTCACTTTTACTCCACACATACTCTTCAAGAAGAAAACATGTTGTCTTCTTTCAACTTTTAGTTGTGTTTGCTGTACATTCAAATCCCTTATGTAAATTTTTGACCTTGCATCCAGATAGCATGAATGGAAAACTCAAACTTTCATTTGAATGTAAAGGAAACTTCATCTATCTTATAATACAGGAGGGAAATTAGAAAAGGAAAAAAGAAAAATGATCAAATTAAGCAAATCTCATAACTCTCTTTTTAAACAGAGGGGTAAACTACAGCTAAAAGCATTCCTACAGGGGAGTCAATTCTCCTGATCCAGCATAGTTAAAGATTTCGTGTTCTTCACAGAGCCTCCTTCACTAAGGAAACCACAGTGAATCTATTATGTGAGGGCTCTTATTTCAGGATGTTGCTGTAAGAATTCCTCAGGGCCTTTCCTGTAACCTTGAGCAACCCCTTTAGACATTAGTCGCCAGTCACACTCCACTATACATAACCATACATTACAAAGTGAAAAAGTTTCCTTAATCTCCAATTAGATTAGAAAACAGTATTTCTTCAAAAATAATTTCAGTCCACTTTCTCTGCCCAAAGTTTATAACCATTGCTTTTATTTATGATTGTATGGAACAACTGCAATTCTTAAATTAAGAGAAATTTTCAATGAACTCCAGATCTGGCCTTTCTGCTGCATGCCAACATAAATACTTGATTGTTGTTGGATTATTTATGAAGGGTTGGACTGTGGGTTCTGTGTTTCCCATTGCTTTTTTTTTTCTTTTCTTTTCTAGTACATGGTTTAGAAATATAAGAAAAATTAGGGAAAAAAAAATACTAGAGCACACAAAACATAGAGCATAGAGCTTAGGAACCAGGAGAAATGTGGTATGATGAAAAGATGGAAAATTTCAATCTTGCTATGCTTTCAATATTGATTTACTTATAACTTTGCCGTTCATTTATGGGAAAAAAAACCCCAACTTCCTGATTCCAAGTAAAAGAGTAAATATTAGGAAATGTTTTACAGAGGGTTAAGGGCTAGAATTCTGAAAATTCTTCCCCAATTAAGGTTAAAATTATATGAATTCATTGGATAATATATTTTTTTCTTCCCTCTAATAGTAGAATAGCTGTAAGTCTTTCAATCTAATCAATAATTAAATCCAATGTTAGTTGAATGTGTTTTTTGTTTATAGCATACCATCTCTGTGTCTGACTGTCAAGTAAAGGTATTGCATTGAGAATTATTGTTTGATAAAAGTAACCAAATATTGCTAATTTCCCTTTCAAATATCAGACTGAAATTTTTAGAACATCTTAAAGATAATTGCTGATAAGGAAGAATTCTAACACTCAGACACAGACACATCCATTATGTGAAAAACATAAGAGCACTCATTCTAAACCTTACATTGTATAGTGAGCATATAGACTGTGTACTATAACTTCTATCAGTGGTGTGAGATGAAATCAAGATTGCAAAAGTGAAAACTAATCTGGCACAAACATTCTCCGGAGGCCACATGTTTCTAAATTCTGTCATCATGTTCTTTGCCTTGACTGGAAGAGTTTCTTACATCTGGGATAAAACTGGAGGGACCTTTTATAATAATTGACTAAGGCATTTGAAAAGATGGCATTTAGAATACACTTGCACTACATGGTCATTAGGCCTGTCTTGAAAGCAGTGAGTTTTACCTAAAATATTTGGACAATAGAATTAGGGGAAAAAAAAGATGCACGTTTTGAAAAAATAAAAAATAGCTGAAATTGTGTTTCAAACACATGTGTTCATACACAAGGAAAGAAAAAAGTAAAGCAAAGTGTGAGAAAATCCAATCACTTGGTTTGTGATTAGTGGTTTTGTGAATAATTACCTGTAACTATTTAATAAAGCCACTGTGACATTTTTAAATGAAGAAAAATATAAATAAGTTTATAAGGCACAAAAATTCCTTACAACCAGTAGAAAAGAGATGATACACACAGTCACAGTGTTCATTTGACACATTTTTATTACAAATTTAATATATACCAGATTATGCTCAAAAACTTCAAAGCAATTGCCTATGACAGCTATGATTCTCATCTCAAGATAGTCACCAAGAAAACTTTAAAAAAATTGTGGAGTGATATTGGCCAAATTTTATTGTTATATTGTGTATATGTATGAATATGTAACAATAAGTCCCATCAATATGTACAACCTCTGATGCATCAGTTTAAAAAAAATGTGGAAAAGTATGTTAGTACCTAAATCTCTCCATTGACTAATTTAATCAGTATCTCTGGAGGTGGAGTTCAGGTATTGGTATTTTTATAAAAACTCTCCAGTGAACCTAATGTGCCACAGAGTTGAGGTAAATACCAAATGTCTGCTATTCAAGACATGGAAGCTTGGCTCCCCTCATTTTCCTTTATGAATTTACTTCAAACTCAGAATGATTTAAGAACTATTTGTCTTGCATTTCCCAATTCCTGGATACATATTTGCCAATATTTTTCCATTTATGGACTCACCTTATCTCATACTAAAATTTAAACACCTTTCAGGCCGTTATTCAAACCAATAACTGTTGAGCTCAAACTCATGCTCAAGCTTCTCATTCTCTAGTAGTATTTACATTCCAGGCAGTAATCCAGTCCACCGCCAAGTGTTGAATGCGAAGAGCTTAAGAGGCAAGAATAAAATGGGGCTGTGATAACAAAAATAGAAGGTTACACAAGAGCACATTGCAAGGGCTCCTTGTCCCAATTCAGAGAACCAGGAAAGCTCTTGAAAGGCAGAGGCCTGAGGAATGACTGAGAGTCAGTTAGAAGAGGGTGAGAGCAAGTCAGGAAGAAGAAAAGGTGTGTGAGGTCCGGAGCTAAAACAGCACCTGTGCTCCTTCAGGGCTAGGGCAGGAAGGGCAAGGGAAGAAGTGCAAGGGAAGTATAGAAAACAGGGGTCAGACTCAGAAGGGAGTGTCAACCTCTGTGCAAAGCCTGGGCTTTAACCAAAGAAAAAGCGAGCAAGGGAAGAGTCTTAAGAGAGTGGTTAGCACAATATCATGCAGTTTGTGAAGATCATATTTGCTGTGGTGAGGAGGCACTATGGATTGGGGTGGGTCAAGCCAGAGCTGGGAAAACAGAAGGTTATTGCCATAATCTAGATGAAGATTGAGGAGGATTGAACTGGGCTGGGGCCAGTGGATGGGGCTGGGACACTGTCTTGCACTCTACTAGAAATGTAGGATTGCTCTCTGTAGGAAACTGCCTTGAAAACACAAGATGAGGAATGACATAAGCCCAAAAGTAGAAGAGCTTTGTAAGAATGAAAAATCGGGTTAAAGAAGAGAATCTTAGGAAATGCTGACCTGAAGAGAAAGGTCAAGAAGAGGCAGGAGATGAAGAGCAGGAGGCAAAGCACTGAAGAGGATCAAGTTAATAACGTTGACTGAGGTCAGTGTTTTAGAATCCACCTGAAAGAAAATTTGTCCACTGGTAGCTCAGGCATCTTCTCTTGCATTATATTGCATATCTATAAATTCTTCATGACATTGGAGTCAAGATTAATTTAATTGTGCACACTTTGTCTTAAACAGGCTGAAGTTGAGGTCATTATAGCACACCCTGTGCCGTTTCTATATAGTGTAATTAGATAAAGGAAAATTAAAGAATGGTAATTTTTAAATAATAAAATTTTTCAAAAAGTGAAGGCAAGAGAAGATAATGTCAGAAAAAGAGCACAATCTAACAATTGATGGAGTTGAGGAATTGTAAACATACTCCCTAGAATTTCATCAAGATGGTAGCTACAGTGAAGACCTTCCCAGACCTCCTGGATGGGATGTGCTCCCAGACCCTAGGATTCACCTGTAATGCACTCTTGAAAATTGTCACCACATGTATAATTACATAACCAGCTACCTAAAATGTGCTCCCACCTCTGGCTGAATATAAGTCTCCAGAGACCAAGGACTGAATCTGTATCTCTAATTATTAGAATAATATCTGATATGTGAAACACACTCATTAGTAGTCATTCAGCAAGTAGGAGGGAGGTTAAAAGATCCATATGAAAAAATATGGAAGAGGAAATACAAGATGAAGGGAAGTGGGATCCATAATGATGGGGAACATGACTCAGAACACACTAATCACAGAGTAGCTGAGTGTCCTGGTTTGCCTGTGATGTTCCTAGGTGATGCTTGTTATCCTAATGTAATTACTGAAAGTCCTCTGTTCATTCTCAAAAAGATTTCCACTTTCATTTAAAGAATATAGTTATCCCACACCTCGGTCTATACTCAAAGGACTTAAAATCAGCATACTACAGTGACACAGCCACATCAATGTCTATAGCAGCTCTATTCACAATAGCTAAACTATGGAACCACCTCAGGTGCCCCTCAACAGATGAATAGATAAAGAAAGTGTGGTGTATGTACACATGGAATAGTACTCAACAATAAAGGAAAATGAAATTATGGCATTTGCCAGTAAATAGATGGAACTGGAGACTATCATGCTAAGCAAAATAAGCCATTCCCAAAGAACCAAAGGCTGAATATTTTCTCTGATGTGAGGATGCTAATTTACAATAGGGGTGGGGGTGGGGAAGAATAGTGGTAGTTTGGATTAGACGGAGCAAAGTGAAAGGAGGGTAGGGGTTTGGGGTAAGAATGATGGTAGAATCAATTGGACATTATTACCCTATGGGTATATATGATTACACTATTGGTGTAACTCTACATCGTGTATAAGAAGAAGAATGAGAAGTTATACTCCATTTTTATATAATGTGTCAAAATGCATTCTACCGGAATGTATAACTAATTAAAACATGAAAACTTTAACAAATAATATAGTCACCTTAACTAACTGTGATAAACTGTGATAAAAAGAAACTAGCATAATGTGCCTTTTTGTAATAAAATTGAAAATGTGTTAGACTTAGTTTATATTTCTTCATTTGACTAGTGAATACCACCATTGTTTCAAGAGTATGAAATTGCACATAAAGACCTGATTTTATTTTCCCAGAATCTATGTTCCCCATGACACATGCAATTCTTAGGAGTCTAACTCTGCTCTAGATGGAAGGCATTACTGTGCTGTTCTGCTGTTTCAAACAGCTGTGTGTAAACTTTGTTCTTGAACATCAGCCACCTAAATTTGCAAAGCCTTTGGAATCTTTTGGATCAAAGCATTTTTTTTTTACCATACATTACCATTATTAATCTAAATGTGAATTTGAAAGTTTTCCCAGTGAGTGGAATTGAATTGCACTGCTGATTTTATTAAGCTGATCAAACATCACTATCTTGTAATAATTCTTTTCTATCTGCTGTTCAGGATAAACAGATGCTCAAACTAATCCCAGAAAATACCAAGTAATAACTTTTCATTTTAGTACAGGCCATGACTGGCACAGGTGAAGAAAGTCAAGTTGTGGGCAGGCTCTTTGCTCAAAGCAGACCACAATCTCTCTAGAATCTTGCTATTGTGTAGCAGATGGCCTGGTTTGGGGAAAAGTTGTAATTTTTCCTTTCCTGGAGATGTAATAAACTTGTCTTATTCATTTCATGTCCACAATACCTGGTATGTAGTAGTTCATATAAAATACTTAATAATGATAAATGAACACAACATAGGGAATTTTTAGTTTTGTTTAACAAGTATTTTACATATGTTAGAAAAATTTCTATAACTGAGCAGACAAAGAGCACTTCAGACTATTTATTGCACTGATACATTGTTTCTATAATATATAAATACATAAATACATTGTTTCTATAAACTCTTTCCCTGGGAAAAGGTTTGAGAGGGCTTGCATGGACATCATTTATCAAGTATTTTAAGAATTGAGGTTCTAGCTTTGAAATTTGTTCTTGGCTTTATAAATGTTAACTTATTATATCATTCTAACACTTAAAGAGTAAACGTCATAGAGAGAAGGAGTTGGGAGAGATCATTGTGTCAACATAATGAAGATCTCAGCTTTAGGAGTCCTCTTAACTGCTTAGGTAGAAGTCAGCTCCTGACCTGTGTCCTTGTTGATGGAGGAGAAGGGTCAGGGTAACTCGTTTCCATTCCTGCTGCTATTGCTTACTAATTGTGTGACTACAGAGAAGTTTCCCCACTTGCTGGGTCAATTTTTTCTCAAATATAAAATGCATCATTTTCAGTATCTGAAAATGTAATCACCTCACTTATCTGAGAACAGATTTTCTGAGCCCCCAATATGGGCCAAGTGCTGCTCTGAGCTTTTTACATATCTTAACTCAATTAATAATTTACAGAGACTGTGTAAATTCTCTCCATTTTCTTCCCTCTCTTTCTCCTCTTCATTACCCTCTCTATCCTTCCTTCTTTTTTTTCCTTCCTTCCTTCCTCCCTCCCACTTTCTATCCTGCCATTTTTTCCCCTCATGACAAATGTATTTCCTCTTTTAAGATCATTCAGTTGCTAAGAAATAGAGCTTGATACAGAAATCCAGAGGATCATTAGGGACTGTTTTGAAAATTTATAATCCAATAAATTAGAAAACCTAAAAATAAATGAATACATTTTTAGACACATATAGCCTGCCAAAATTGAATCAAGAGGATATAGAAAATCTAAGCACACTAATATCTAGCAATGAGATAGGAGTAATAAAAACCTTCTGGTCAATTAAAATGCCCAGGACCAGATGGATTCTCAGTTTAATTCTATCAGATTTTTAAAGAAGAATACCAAAGCTACTCAAATTTTCCATGAAATGGAAAGGGATGGTACACTTCCAAATTCTATGGAAACCAGTATCATACTCACATACTCACAGACACACCAAGGAAAAAAAACTACAGACTGATATCCCTGATGAACTTAGATGCAAACATTAAAAAAAATTGTAGTTGTAGATGGACAGAATGCCTTTATTTTATTTGTTTATTTTTATGTGGTGCTGAGGATCGAATCCAGTGCCTCATGCATGCTTGACAAGCACATTACCACTGAATTACAGCCCTAGCCCAGATACAACATTTTTAATAACATAATCAACAATATATTAAGATTGCACATTATGACCAAATTGGTTTTATCAAAGAGGGGCAGGAATGGTTTAACACACAGCTCAATAAATATAATTAATCACATAAATAGAATTAAGGACAAAAATCACATAGTCATCTCAAGAGATGAAGATAAACTTCTTTGACAAAATTCAGCACCCATTCAGGATAAAAACACAGAAGAAACTAGAGATAAAAACAACCTACCTCAATGTCATAAATGTTACATACAAAAAAATTCAAAGCCAACATCATAGTGAATGGGGAAAAAACTGAGAACATTTTCTTCAAAATCTGGAACAATACAAGGATGTCCACTCTCACTACTCCTTTGAAGTATAGTACTAAAAATTCTAGCCAGGGCAGGTAGGCAAGATAAAAAAAATAAAAATAAAAGGAACAAAAATAGAAAAAGAAAAAGTCACATTGTCTCATTTGTAGAAGATATGATCCTATACTTAGAAGATCAAAAAAAGACTGCTATAACTAATAGACAAATTCAGCAAAGTAACAGATTTTAATATCAACATGAAAAATCAATAGCTTTCCCACATATCACAAATGAATCTGCTAAGAAAGATATCAGGAAAACAATCCCATTCACAATAGCCTCATCAAACAAACAAACAAAAGCAAGGAAAAAATCCAACCAAGGAGACCAAAAAAATGAAAATTATAGAACAATTGAAGAAATTGAAGAAGACACAAAAAGATGAAAAAACCTCCTATATTCATGGATGGGAACAATTAATATTGTTAAAATGTCCATACTACCAAAAACAGTATACAAACTCCTTCCATTCCCTTCAAAATTCTAATAACATTTTTTCCAGAACTAGGAAAAAAAGTCCTAAAATTCATTTGGGAGGATAAAAAACCAAAATAAACAAAGCAATTCTCAGCCAAAAAAGCAATGCAAGAGGCATCACAATACCTGACTTCAAATTATATTACCGAGATATTGTAATAAAATTGCATGCCTCTGGCACAAAAGTAGACACATAGACCAAGAGTACAGAACAGAAGATACAGAGAAACTAGTTATTCATATGTTGAAGAATGAGATTAGACCCTTATCTCTCAGTCAACTCAGAATGGATGAAAGACCTAAGGATTCGACCAGAAACTATGTAACTCCCAGAAGAAAATGTAGGGTCAACATTTTTGCACTTTCCCAATAGGGCCACTAAAACTCAGGAAATAATATCAATAGTTAATAAATGGGATGGCATCAAATTTAAAAGTTTCTTCATAGCCAAAGAAACAATAAAAAATACCAAGAGAGAATCTATAGAACAGAATAAAATCTTTGCTTAGGTACTCTTCAGACAGAGGATTAATATCCAATATATATAAAGAACACAAAAAAACTTAACACCAAACAATAAACAACCCAATTAACAAGTGGACAAATAAACTAAACAGACACTTCTCAAAAGAAGAAATACAAAGTCCAACCAATATATTTAAAATATTTTTAACATCATTATCAATTAGGAAAAAACCCTGAGATTTCATTTCACTTCACTTAAAATAGTAGTCATCAAGAATACAAACAATAATAAATGTCCAAGATAATGTGGAAAAAAAGGAAAATTTTTACACTACTGATGGAATTATACGTTATTACAACCACTATGGAAATCGGTATGGAGGCTCCTCAAGACTAAGCATGGAACCACAATATGATCAAGTTATACCACTTCTTGGTATTTATCCTCAAGAATTAAGTCATCATACTGCAGTGATACATGCATGTCCATGTATTTCTCAGTACAATTCACAACAGTCAAACTATGAAACCAGCCTCGATGTTCATCAGTGGATGAATAAATAATAAAGAAAATATGCTATACATACATAATAGAGTTTTAGTCATCCATAAAAAAGAACGAAAATTATGTCATTTGCTGGATGGAAATAGAGACAATTATGTTAATCAAATTAAGCCAAACTCAGAAAGTCAAGGCACATATGCTTTCTTTTATACGTGGAAGCTAAAGAAGAAAAAGGAAAAGAAAGGTAGGAGTGGGTCACATGAAAATTAAAGGTGATCAGTAGAGTAGAGGAAAAGGACCAGGGGAAGAAAGTAGAGGAGGGAAAGGTGAAATACTGGAGAATGATATTGGCCAAATTATATTGTTACATTGTGTGCATGTAAAAATATGTAACCACAAATCACACTATTATGTAAAACTATAATGCACCAATAAAAAAATAAGGAAGAAAGAACGAGAACAAAGATTTAAACACAAACATTTTGGTGTCATAATCCAAACTCTAAGCCCTGTTTTCTACCTTACTTTATTTATTTTCATTTTGATTAGCTAGACACACATCTTTCTTTACTACTGAAATGAAAGCTCCCATGGTAAAGGATTGTATTCTAATCTTCTTTTATTTTCCTCATCCCCAAGTATTTCATTGGTATCTAGTACTTAATAGCTGTGCCACTAATATTTGTCAAATGATTGAATGAATATCTGCTTACTATCGTAAAGGAATATTATGATTGGATTAGGTAGCAGAGGTGAAGGGATTTTGCAGATGAATCAGGGTCATTAATAGTTAATTCTGAGTTAATAAAAAAAAAAAGAGAGATTATTTTGGATGGGCCTGTTCTAATCAGTCAAGCCCTTTAAAAGAGAATACCAGCTTTTACTATTGGTTTCAAAGGAGCAAAGAGCCATGATGTATAGAGAAATTGCATAATGGGAAATAGCAGTGGCCTCTAGGAGCTAAGGGCTTCAGTCTTAATGCTGCAAGAAACTAAATTCTGCCCACAGTCAGAAAACATGGAAGATCTCAACTTCAAATAAAATTAGCCATGGCCAACACCTTGACTTTAGCCTAATTAGACTGTGAGCAAAGTATCCTGATACATTCAGGGGCAGACTCCTCACCTACTTGGACAATGTATGTTGTTTTCAGTTCCTAAATTTATTGTAATTTATTAGGAACAGTAGAAAACTGATTCAGGTGCAGTGGAATTTAACATTAGATTTTTGGTTTTTGCTGAATTCTTAGATCTGCATTTTATAGGATTGGAAACATGAACAGACTTCAGAAGACAGAAGGCAAAGGGCTGAGAGTGATATGACTGGATTAAAATGTTGTGTGTAGAAAATCTGTTCATTTTTCTCTTCCTCCCAACTCTCCTTGAGACCTCACATGTTAGGAATGGAGTTCCTCCTGTTCTACCCTCTGTGATATCCATGAATATTGGTCTGTACAAATTCCCAATTTTGTTTCGTATTTTCCTTTTTCATTCCAGATCCCTGCTGCTATTCTACTCCCCCCATCATCGGCGTTTAATATTTTTAAATATCTTTGTATATCATAAGATGCAGTGTTGTTGAGCTGTGGTATGTGTGTGCCTTGAATTTATGTAAGTGCTGTGCTGTAATAATTTTCATTCTGTTTCTAAACTTATTCTCAAACTTAGGAGTTCAAGATGTAATCACAGTGGTACAATTAGTTTGTTGTGGCTTATTACCACTGAGTGTTGCCTAAAATTCATCTTCCACTCATCTATTTCCCTAGTTTTTGGACCATTGTGTAGCCTCCAACTCTTCAAATATGCTGCACGGGCTAGAGAAACACACTCAGGAGTGGTACTTAAGGCCATAAGGTATGCATTTACATGGTTTTACTAAGTACTATTGGGTGGCTCTCTGGAATCACTTGTTTATATTCTCATTACCCGTACATGAAAGTTCTATCTCCCCATAATCTTATTAAAACTTAGTATGATATGACTTTCTAGTTTGTCCAATTTGATGGATGTAAATATCTTATCCCATTACTCCTTAAGGTTCCCCTCTCTGTGATGTGCCAGTTCACCTAACTGGTCCTTATTTTCTTCCTATCTTCTTCCCTCCCTCCCTTCCACCTTTAATACCTTCTTTTCCTCCTCTTTATTTCAGATTTATGAAAGCTTCTTATATACCCAGATATTGATTTTTGTCCTCTAGACATTTTAACTGTTTTCTTCAACTCTATCGCTCTTGTAATTAATTCTTAATTTTGATGTTGTATTTTTTTTCATATGATTTGAGATTTTGGGATCTTTTTTTGTAAAGTCTTTTCCATACCAACATTATAACTTTTTCCTTTCACATTTATCATTTTATTTATGTAATTTATTTTACCTGCAGTATGAAGAAAGCATCTAGTTTTTTTTTCTCATTACATTAAGACAGTTTACCTCAACATATTAGGTAGCAATCTGTGAATCTATTTCTTTCCCACTAATTTGTGGTATCACTATTATATATCAAATATAATTAAGCAGAGTGATTTCTAGGCTATCCTTTTTGCTTCGTTGATCTATTTGTCTCTGTACTGGTGCTACACCAACTTTTTAAAAAATTAGTAACTGTGCAATTTGTGGTAAATTAGTAACTGTGTAATGTGTGTAGGTTCCCAACCAACAGAAGAAGAAACCCAGATGGAGGAAGGGCTAGAGTTGGGGAGAGCCATCAGACCAAGTTGAGCCAACTGGTCCTCAAGTATAGAAATGAAGGAAGAGAAAGAAGTCAGGCAGAAGCCTTTTGAGCTGCCAGGAAGCTTTAAGGAGAGAATGGCAAGAATACTAGAGCTAAAGTGGTTTTTGGAAGTGCTCTGTATCCCCAGTAATGACTTTGCCCTAATAGCCCTGCCATGCTTAATACCTGAGTGGGAGCAAGTGCATCCTTGGGCATGGCAATGGACTTCAGAGTGCAGCAGCCAGTGAATGTCAATTTTGTTGCCTCAGAGGTCTATCGGCTCTCCACGTGGCAAAGCTACATGTGGATTCAATAGTGAATTTTTCAAGAATGACTTAGTGATTCTCAGATCTTAAATTTTAGAATAAGTTTGTCAGGTTCTTCAAAATATCTTTATGGAATTAATGTTGAAATTGTATTGATTTTTTTGACTAATTTGTTTAGAATTAATGTCTTCAAAATGTTAAACTTCACCATTCACAAACACATCATCTGATTTTATTTATTTAGATAGTCTTGTATGTAGTTTAGGTGGTTTCAAAAATTTCTCCATACAAGTTTTGTGAATTCATTGAGATCAAATTTCAAATAATTTGGAGGATGAATTGCTATTGTAAAGACTATTCATCATTCCTCTGGTTTACTGTTCCTCAACACAACATTGCTGTGCTTTATATTTTATGTGTAGGAAATAATCCAGTTGCTTATTTTCTATTCACACTCTGTCCTTCTAAGTTGCATCTCCATCCCTTAAGTGGATGAGCTTCCTCTTTTTAAAATGGTATTATCAATAATAATACCATCTCTACCTGCAAGCGTTATGTTCTCAGATGAGACAAAGTATTTTAGTTTTGTGAATGGGAAAGGGATAAAGAGACTGGAGTTTTCACAGGGGTTAGCAAAAAGTTAGTGATTAAGAAATGCCTGTGAACTGTAGATGAAATAGAATATTATAACATTTTCATTTTCCATACCCAGATTCTCTATTCCTCATCTCCAACTATACACCAGATATAGCCACTTGAATTCCTCAAACTTAAAGTCTATTATTGTATTCCTACAATTGAGTAGTGTTCTTTTCTAACTTCACTTCATTTTTAATAAGAGCTACCATGTACATTAACAGTATTTGCCTCTAGGATACATCTCAGTTTTAAATATCAATGGAGAAAATGTCCTTTTTGTGTAGATTCAAATAAATATCTTGGATATTGTCTTTAAATATAACTCCAAACCTTATGAGACATGCCTTCACCTACCTGTCAAATGTTAAGGACAATAGAGAAGGAAGTAAACAGGGTACCAGATTGCTCACTGGTTAGTTTGAATCATGACTTTGAAGTTCTAAAACATAATTCATTTTAAAAGTAACACAGGAACCATGTTTGTTAAAAAAATCATAGTTACACTATTTCTTATAAATGTGTTATGTTGCTTCCAAATTAATTTATAAATGTTATTTAAATTATTTTGACATGTATAATCACTAAAACACAGCAGCTTTCTGATCTAAGTTCACATGCCAAAAAAAAAATTACACTTCCCAATTCCCTCTATTACTAATTTGACACAATATGCCTGTTTTTATCGTTGACTTTGGTTGTTTCTGCAGGTTCTGGAATATCAAATTTTCTTTTCCCATTAAATATTTCCCCATGAGTTTTGGAGGCCATCTATTGGCCACTTTTCTTTAGCTCAGTAAAGACTCAAGAACAGTGTCTGTCTAATCCCCTCTCACCATATAAAGAGGCAATAAAGAATTTACAGCAAGGTCAAATCTTACAGGGAAAATATTTAAAAGATCATTAAAGTAATTATTCCCTGGAAGCTAAGGTAATTGTTTTAAAATCAGATTTCTAGAATTGTATGGCTATGGAATGACCATAAAATTGAGAGGGTTAAGCACAAAGTATGTCTTTGGCATCACATTTTGCAGCCTTTCATAACAAAGATTTAGATTTCATTGTGAAATCAAGTAGGTTAAATGGGTTAAATGGTAGACATAATGGCATTGGCTATATACTGCAGGGCCGAAGATGCAAGTGTAAAGTCTTCCTCCTCTTCTCCTTGATGTGCTGTGAGTAGTTTTTCAACAGTTTTCCTGATGGCTTGGTTTTCTGATTGTAACTACACTTGTCACTCACTCAGGGAATCTCTAGGTGAGAGACACTGAATCCTACCTTATTCACTGGGGCTGCTCAGACACTGTATCCTTCCCACAGGGTTCATTTATTTAAATCATTCAGAGAGAACATTTGATTCCTCCTAGACAAGGACTTTAGTGATTTCATCGATGGCTTCACAGCAGTGCTCACTGTTGTAAAGTAAATCTCCATGTTACAAAGGAGAAGGGAATAGCAAGGAAAGATTTCCAAGCATCAATATTCACAAACATTTAATATTCCCTATCAGAGGATGGGCTTAATGAATAACCAATGTTTAATATGCATTTAGAAAATGCAGGAGCAAATGCAATTACCAAATTATCAGAAAGATGACTGATTGAAAAATAAAATTATGTCATTTGCAGGAAAATGGATGGAACTGTAAGATCTATGGGTTTGACAGACTCCTACAAAACAGACCGGGAAGCTATCCACAATGCAAACAGCCAGGCAAGTTTCTATTCACTCCGTTTCCTTCCTTGCCGCTGAAAAGCAGAATAAAAAAGAAGAAAAAAAAAAGTACTTTACATTCTTCTGGAGGAATACTTGCTTCCCTTGGGACATCCTACTATGGAAGTCTGCATGGATACAAAATGAAAACAGAAAATCAAAGGTTTTAAAGTCTAAAAAATAAATTTTGTACCTCTCACCAACTGAGATTAAAGTTTGAAATCTTCCATAATAACCTGAGTTTGAGATGGATGGTGAATTAGTTATATCCTAGAAGTTAGAGTATGTGACAAGGTCTGTTCAGAATAAATTAGTTAAGGCTGAGGGCAAGTCAGAGAGCATCACTTCCTCCCAGGAACTTATCACCACCACACAGCTGCTGTATTAACAGGGAAAAGTGTCAGTAACTGAAAGTAACAGCTATTGAAAAAGGCAGAAATCCACTTTCTTATATAAAATTGCTTAAAGCTTTTAAAATTACAAAGTGGTCAGGTTACAGGTTATAGTTCATTCTGGTTTTGAAGAACTATTATGAAAACTAAGAAAGTCATACTGAAAAACACTGACAAATCATTTTAAAAATGTGACCTGTGTACATTTAATTCTTGTGTTTACTTTCTTCATAATCTTTAGAGGATTAAAAGAATGTTTACATCCAAGCTTTTAGGCATTCATAGTTTCAGGAGTTTTCAAATAGAAGGAAATATTCTGAAAAACTGTGACTAAAATTTGATATGGGATGCATTTAACAGCTGGAAGGATTTCACACTTAGAGTCCAATTTACAAAACTTTGGAGTTGGCATTGTTTCAAATCTAGTCATGGAAGTCATAATTTCCCAAAGAACTTCTTTCTGGATTTGAAAATTATTTGCGTAAGGAAAATATATCATTTCAAATACTAAGTTATCATAGCAGGTTCTGGCCAAGCAAAGCATAAATGCATCACTTCAGAAGAAATGTCTGAGAGCATTATCCCACTCGTCTCCCATTCCATTAGGACAGCCAGCTTCATTGTTTAACTATCAAAGTCCTTTGTGAGTAGGAAGTTTGTGCTTTCACATCCCATCGTTTCATTTAGCCCAAAAAACTTGCTACTAGGCTGAAAGAATAAATGCAAAATTGCAATATTTATAAATAGTAATAATAGGGAATACAATCGATCTTTATTTCATTTCAATTATGTGTTTATACATGCATGTGTGTGTGTGTATGGGTGCACATGCATGTGCAAGTTTTGGTGGCATTTGTGGGGGACTGGTTAGAAGAAATGTGAGATGGAGATAAAGAGATTTAGAGGGACATAAGTGGTTTGTTTTTCTGATAAATAAAGAAGAGAAAAGAATACTTGTCCAAGAGTCTCATCAATGACACAATTGCCATTGCTATTATTAGCTGATTTGCTCTGTACTGGGTCTTATGTTCCCAGAACACTGGAAAAGTGATTGACAATGGAAAATGTGTACACTGTACCCCTCTCATCACTGCTTCTTCTCAGAAGGGCCCCCAGGACAGAACTTCCTTTTGCACATGCAGATTTCTCTGGATTCCAGAAAATGGATCAAAGCTTGGGCTCTGTTTTCAAGGTGTAATTTGATGCAACTCCAAAGGAAATTTTACAAAAATGGTCAGTAATTCAACCATCATCATTAGGCATCAAGTTGTCTTGGCCTTGCCTGGACTCATTGAAGCTTCTCACTTTGGCAATATAAACCACTCCCTTTAAAATTATTCAGGATTCCATTTTAAGTCTCACATGTTTGCATAAATCTTCCTCTCACTTGTTTTAGCAACTATATTCAAATGCTTTCTTTAAGAAAATTTTAAATATTTTTAGATCTTATGAGAAGTCTTCTAATATGGCAAAAACAGCAGGAACAAGGGTATCAGACAAAATGTTTTATATTAATGGTACCTAAAATATTTACTATATTTCTCTGGCTTTAAATTTATTCATTTTCAATGCATTATACTAAATTAAGTTAAAGATAAAGTAATATATATTTCTAAAATATGTGTGAGGAAACACCTGAAATAACACATAAAGGAAGATAAAAGCTCTATAAATCATTATTTTTCAACCTGTGTCATGTAAACGTTGCATCAAGTTTTCAGGTTTTGTAAGAAGTCCCTATGGAATGCTTAAAAGAATTGCAGATTTTATTTTTGATACTTAAAACACTAGCCTTGTGTGTTAATGTAGTTCTTAGTCTAAACTAGATGAGGCAACGGGAATAAAATATTGCATCAGAATACATTTTATGCCCGTTGTTTTAAGAATCGACTTATAAAATAAGCCATTTCAAGAAAAAAATTTCTTAAGAAAAATTGCAAATGTGACCCCTGAAGGTTGTGGGACTCCAGAGTTTTAATACCTGAAGTGTAGTTCCATTAGCAAATTGTGTTTCTATCTTGGGGAACCAAATTATTTAAAACCTAAACCCCCACCCCATGCAACTGGTACAAAATTGAAGATCTAATAATATTTCCAGATATTAGCTTCTCTTACTCCATCACCAGATTTTTGGCCACAGGCCACATAAATAAGTGGAAGTATGTTGTGCCCTGTACTATCCTACTTAATTCCTGTCTGGCCTTTGTGATCTGCACTGCGAAAACAAGTGACACAGCTCCTGCTTGGCTCAGAGTACACAAGATTACAAAATCTGCTTATCCCTGTTTTGTTTTAACACCTGTGGGGGGAAAAATATAAGACTGTCATGTGGCACACAAAAGGCTCAGGTGTCTCCCTGTTTGGAAGCTGGCAGTCCTGAACAGCAAGAGGAAACAGGGTTGTAATATTAATAAACACCTGCCAGGATTGTTATACTCATTGGCTCCATCCCAGTGAAAGAGTTAATCAACTAACTCTAACAAAACAATTGTCTAAGCCCTGAAGCATTATATGTTACCACATCACTCTGAGTTCAGCCTGTGATAAATATGAGAAACTCATGTACTGTACTGTTCTGTCACCTAGGGGAGCCGAGTATGTCCCTGACCCCAAAGTTAAAAATAACAACAGTAATGAGACCACAGTCCATGCATGCTGGGCACTGCCCTAGGTAGATGTTGGGATACTGCAGTGAATGAGAGAATAAAGGCCCTACTCCATGGAGGTCACGTTCCACTAGGAGAGACAAACACAAATTCCAAGCCCAGTGATTCCCCATCTCAGTGCTCTCAGATCCTTCTGCTCATTTCCCTTATGGGATTGCTCAGTGACATGGAGAGTCATGGGTGGGAAAGATCAGGGGGAGATCAGGAGAAATTTGATTGAAGAAGAGCCACTGGAACAGACAGCTGAAAGAGGAGAAGGAACCAGCCTGGAGAAACCTGAAGAAGACAGACTTCCCCTAGATAAATGTAGATGGTCAGAGAGGTGACCCAAGGAAGCAGAGGGTGTAGCCATTAAACCTGTACCTGTACAAGTCTTTGCTCTTTCCATGATACTAGGGCAGAATCATTTCTTCAGAGTAAAGTAAATAAGTTGACGTTGTGGGTATTCATCATAGTACAATACATTTGCTTCCTTAACAATCTGTGCATTTTATTAGGCCTTAGATATGTGGGATCACGTCAGGGCCTGCTCCCAGGGGAGATTTAGAACACCATAGTGAGGCTTCTTTAAAGACTTTCTTTACCAAACATTTTTTTCCACTTTATGTTTGTAAGACTTACTTCAAGTTGGATCTTATTTCTTGAATTAGTCAAGTGTTAAATATTTAAAGGTAGCACATAAAATATAAATCCCATTTTCACACACAGATGAAATGTTGAGAAGAAACAAAAACATTTAACTGTGGGGTGGGGAAGGTAGGAAAACACAACTTGGTAAAAATGTGCGACTATCAAATGTATTTCAAATAAGATAAAATAAAGAGATGGACTAGAAAGGTGTACATATATTAGTTGCTATAAGCTGCTCAGAGACAGGACCTGGAGTTGCATTACCTCTGTGCCACAGTGTCATGTACAAAGGGAGATTTCAACAAGCACTGGTTCAAAAATGATGGACAATGAACGAATAACCAAGCAACTGACCTTATAATTGCATTCTAACAAAACAGAATGATAATAAAACATTTATGTTATGAGGACAAAAAGTACAGAAAAAATGGATTAATATCAAGTAAAGGACTGACAGAACAGAACAATAAAACAATGGTATTGCTTTCCTTTAGGAGAAAAGATAGAAAATGCTAAATTTAAAAGCCAGACAGTGATATTTTGTGCATCAAATAGTGCCTTCATTCATTGTTTTTATTATATGAATTATTTAAGCCCACAGAAAAACAGTCTTATCACTCAGGCTCTCTCTCTCTCTCTCTCTCTCTCTCTCTCTCTCTCTCTCTCTCTCTCTCTCTCCCTCTCTCTCTCTCTCCCCTCCCTCTTTGGTGTGTGTGTGGTTTTCTTATTTGGGGGGTTGCATATGAAGACAGGAAAGACAGGAAGGATACAAAGAAGTTTTAAAATATCACCACTCTCCCATTAGTTATGAGCAGCTGAAGAGTTAGAAGCTATGGAAATAGAGAGGGGAGGCTGGAGACCAAAGCTGCAAACCTGGTTTCTTTTATATTTCCCAGTTGGACTATTAGAACTGAATTAAAGAACTTTGCTGAATTATTCTGTGGGCCTAAGTGAATCTGGCCAGAAGTTGAGAACAGAAAACATATTGCAGAGGACACAGGGGAGTCTCAGACAAATTACAATGGCTTCACCCACTCATGCAACACACACACATTCTCTCCCCACCCTACACCCCAATGAACCAAGAAAAGTAAACTCTTCTATACTTAAAATTGGAAAAGACACATATGAGCAATCTGCATCAGGAATAATTCCAGAACATTACAAGAATAAATAAGCCATTTGTTCATTTCACTAATTATTTAATGGCACCATTATTAGCCATTGTGTAAAGATAATCGAGAGTGAAAGACAATCCTACACTATATGGCAACCTCACATGCCAGTTCTCTAGACTAAACCAAACCGACTCAGACCTGAACTGGTTATAACAGTGCCTGTTTTAATTTATTACTGCTAGTTATGTACAATTCTATTATTTTAACATGCAACAAAATAGTATTAAAGGGAGTAGGAATTACTAGCAAAAGAGGATTAAACACCCAGATTTTAAAAAAACTAAATCAGTGTGACAGGGACAAGCAAACCTATTGTTAATGAGTAGAAATTCCTCTGTTAGAAAACTGTTAAAACCAAAGAATAAAACTCATCATGAATACTCATAATAAAACATGACAAAGCATAATAAAATAAATGATCAAACAAGTATAGGAACATAATATTGATAGAATTTAGGTAACAAGTATATAAGTATTCACTGTAACATTATTTCAACTTTGTGTATGTTTGAAAAAAATCTTAAAATGGGAAAAATAAGAACCTCAAAAAATAACAACTAGAGAAATACATTAGGGACAATGAGATGATATTATCATGTGTCATTGCCAATAGGTAAGCAGGAAAGGGCAGAGTTGCCAAGTGCATAGTCTTTGAAGTTAATACATCTAGAAGCCAATGTCAGCCCCAGCATTGATCCACTACACATCGCTGCAGTAACTACACTGTTAGCCCCTCTCGTGGCATCAGTAAAATGAAGATTCCTTATCTACTTTATAAAAATGTAAACATAAGTAAGTCTTAGCAGGTTATCAAACATTAGTTACATTTTGGAAACCAAAAATGCCATTGATAGGGATATAAATTAATAAATTGCATAAACACTAGCCCCTGTGTGATACATATAGAGTGTTAATTACCTGGCTTTATCAGTTAAGATGTTCTCAGGTGCAAATAATGAAATACTCAAATAAAAGGTCAATTTTTGTACAGCACATGTAAAAAGATGTCTAGAAATAAAGGGGTTTGTGACTCATTAATTCAGCAGCATAAAAAAAAACTAGAATGCTGCAGGAGAATTTGGTTTCCTCTCATGGTCCTAAGCTGACTGCAGCCACTCAACCTTCATTCCCCCTCAGTCTAACATCTCAAGGCAAGAATAAAAAGGAAGTTAATTCTTGCAACATCTCTCTTGTCATCAGGAAAGAAGCATTTTCCCAGCAACACTCTAACATATCTACACTTCTGTGTTATTAGGCAGAAATGGATCCCATATTGCCCCACTAAACACTGACCAAGAAGAATGAATCTTTAGAACTGGCTGAAAAAAGTCATGGTTTATCACCTGTAGTTAGACAAGGTGCCCACCTTCCCTGAGTGCATTTATGTCCAAATAACTAGAAAAAGAGCAGTATTATATTCATAAAATAGCTGAGGAATACAGCCATTGAATTGCTAACCAACAGTTGTGTGCTACATATAGGATATAATAATTATACGTTAATAAAAGCATACACAAATTACATGCTGATCAGAATAACTGAATGACTTAAAATGACAAGAATTCCTATGATAAAAGAAAGTTTTTAATTTGCTAAGACTATGTATACAGCAAGGATTCTACTAAAGTATTTCATACTGAAGTTGATGTTTGGTTAATCTATAGTATGTGCATTGTTGACTATAAAGGATAGCTTGAAAATTTTTATGAAAATATTTCTCTAAAGATTTTTCCTTTTTTTGGTACTGGGTATTGAACTTAGGGACACTTAACCATGGAACCACATCCTTAAACACTTTTTATTTTTCATTTTGAGTCAGGTATCTCTAAATTGCTTAGAATCTCCATAAGTTGCTGAGGCTGATCTTGTACTTGTTTTTCTCCTTCCTCAGCCTCCCAAGCCACTAGTATTAGAGGCATGCACCATGGTTCCAGCTGATTTTTGCTTCAAAACTAAAGTCTCTACAAATGGCAGACAAATAAATGAAAAAAAGCTCAATGTCATTATTTAATGCAATAAAAACCACACGAATTTATCATCTCAGTTAGAAAGGCTATTATAATATATATATATAAAACAAGTGCTGGCAAGATTTTGGAGAAAAAGTAACCCATAAACACTGTTTGTTGGTGGGAATGAAAGGTAGCATAGTCATTGTGGAAAACAGTGTGGAGTTCTCTCAAAAAATTAAAAAATAGAGCTAACATATTGTCCAGCAATCGTACAGTATACCTTGTATTGGTCACGTTTTTGTCACTACAACAAGATACTTCATGCAGTCTAATTCTACAAAGAGATTTTTTTTTTTAAAGTTTACAGTGAGGCAGAACATTTAAACAGAACAGCACAGGTTCTGGCAAAGACCCCCTTCGGCTGCATTACCATGTGTGGAGAGGAATGAAGGGAGTTGCACAGGAACAAGCAGATCACATCTCCACACAGGAAGTAGAGAGAGAAGGAGGAGCCAGGCTTGCTCCTTTCATAAACCCTCTTGAGAGAACTACCAACTGGTGGCAGGAAAACTCATACCCTCCATGACCTAAGGACCTCCCAATAGGCTTTACCTCTTAAACATTCCATGGCCTCCCAATCTCACCTTAGAATGGAATTCTAGTCATCTACTAAGAAAAAGGGAAAAAAGAAAGAAAAGAAAAGGAAAAAAAAGTTGACATCTTGTTTCTTAATACATGGACAGATCCTCGGGACATAATGGTAAGTGAAAGAAGCCAGACACAGAAGACCAATACCACATGACCTTACCCACATGTGGAATCTTTCATGATCTCACAGAAGCAGAGAGTAGAACATGGTTACCAAAGGCTTAAAAAGGGGGTGAAGGGGAAGTACAGGAAGAGGTTGGGCAACAGATACAAAGTTAGATAGGAAGAATAATCTGGTATTTTGTTGCACAGTAGGGTTACTGTAATTTTAACAACATTTTGTATATTTCAAAATAGAGGATTTTGAGTGTTTTACCACAGAGAAATGATCAATGTTTGAGATGATGGATATGCTAGTTATCCTGATTTAATCATTACACAATGTATACATGTATCAGAATATCACATTGCACCCCATAAATTTGTATAATTAAATATGCCAATTAAAAATAAAATAAAAGAAAAGAAAAAAAACATCTGAAAGGAGAAAATAAAACCAATGTTTTCTCTGGAAAAATTTTTCTGATAAACCAGATTTTATACATAAATGAGCTTTTTGTTTACATATGTTCCTTTAGGGCAAGTTTTAAAAATAAATAATAGATTAGTTCATAATATCAAATAATAGTTGATAAACACCCAATGTTAGAAAAAACATTTTGATTATAAAATGTAGTATAGCAAGAAGCTGTACATAAATGGCACTATTTAGTTAGAACTTTTACCATACAGATGTTCTGTATATAAAATGTGATATTCTGTACTGTATTTGGTTAATGCAAAAATACAGTTTATTAATATTTACGAGACCATTGAGGGGGTTGTTATAATTGTGTCAAGACTAAAGTTTAGGTAGATCACTCTGTCATCAGATGCTTGAAAGGTAGGCAGAATAGAGTAGGGCAATGCACATTATGAAACTTTTGGATAAACAAAGTTTTACTTGAATAGGGACCTAGCAGCCCTTTGGAAAACATGCCCTTGGTCCCCAGCTAATAGTATTTTGTGAGCCTTGTATTCGGGCCAAAACTCTTTGAAAGTCCTAAGGGAGCTACTGTGCCTAAGTTTCAGCTAATTTAGCATCATTTAAACAGGACCATGTACTATATCTTAGGATCTGGATTTCTTTATTTCCAATTATTTAATGGAACCATTGAAAAACAGTTTTTTTTAAAAAAAGACATAAAAAAGATCCACATGATTTCCTTCTTTCGTATATTGAAAATACATGTTACTGCTTTGAATTAAATTCATTTCAAATCAACAAACATTTACTGAGTTCTTACCATTTGAAAAACCCTGCATTTGGAGCAACAGAACCCAAAACATAACCCTGGACTTGTAGAATGTTAAGAAGGTAGAATTCATTTATGATTTTACTTAAGATATCTTCCTCTATAATAGGTTCAAGAGATCTATGCACAATGTGATAACTATGGTGAATACAATGTATTGTGTACTTGAAAATGGTGGAGAGGAGATTTTGAGTGTACACACACACACACACACACACACACACAGGGACAAACATGTGATACATAAGTTAATTATTCAATTTAGCCATTCCACAATGTTTACATATTTCAAAAGATCATGTTATACACCATAAATACATGTTCTACAGAAAACTTTCAGTTAAAATGACTAAATAAATAATTTGAAAAAAGTCTTTCCGTAAGATGTTCTGGCAGTTGAAGACTCTTTTGAGGCAATATGTTCCTGTATGAAGGAAATTTTTAAAAGAGGCAGGCAGGTAAAATAGAGGAAATACATGGCAGAAAGACATTGGGTTTTTAAAATTTACTTACTTTCCTCTGCTTTTCCATACCTCTGTATTATCCAAAGGCATTATTTCAAAACAAGCATGTATTTCTTTAAATAAGAAATAAATATTCATTTTATCTTTTCTTGCTCATAATTTTCCAACTCATAGTCTGGGTTAACTTTTTATATCTGTCTTTTTAAAAAAAAAAAAGAGTCTATCTTTCAGTTTTCAAATTCTATTTTCTGTTAGATTACTTTTTTTTCAAGTCTGCCAATTGTTTTTCATGATGCTTTTCTGTTCTTGTACAATTTCAACTCTTTTATGCTTTAAATATTTTTAAAAATGTATTTTGAATACTCTGTCAGATCATTTCAATTATTTCATGTTATTGGATCCTAAATCTAATGTTTACAATGCCTTCTGAATCTTGTTTACCTGGGTTCATATCCCTGGATATTTTATAATTCTGAATTACAAATCAGAACCAACTATAGCAGCTAATGAGGTAATTACTTTGGTGCTCAGTTCTCATTTTATTCTTGGTATTTAGGGAAATAATTTTAGCATGTTTCTGCTGCATATTTAAAAACAAGCTTTTATTTAATCTTGAATTCCTAGGAGGTGGAAGGACTTACAGGCTATTGCCCTTACAGTGTGTTGTACATGAATATAAGAGGCATAAACTTACTTCAGGTTGAACCTTAAGCCAAGTGCATAAAAACTAGAAAGAATTGAATCTTACTTTCTTAAATATTTTTTCTGTCTGGTCTTCCAAAACAATTACCCATAATGTAGGAATTTTCTCAGAATTAAATGAAGCCTGTTTTTCATAGTCATATGGTTTATTCTTGAAAGAAGTAAGTTAATCCAGTTATTTTCTGGGGTAATTTGAAAATTTCTATTTGAACGTGAAATTTCCATTGCCATATGTTTGTTCATTGTATTAATATGAATATTCCACTGGGTGTCATTTTACAATTCTGAATTAGGTCACCTTTCATATGATTACTAAATGCTTATCCAGATTTGGGGCTGTTTTCCTTCCTTTCTCCTGTAAACCATAATCACTTTAAATCACTTGAATTGTTCTTTAGAAGAAAAAGACTTGTAAGAGTCTGTGTAATTTTCTTTTTTCATGATTTATCAATTCTCTCCTTCTCTGTACAATAAGACTACAAAACTAACTAAAAAGTTGGCCCAGAAGTGAAAGATTTGATTATTTCCTGCCTCTTTAATATAAAAAAGTGTATTTTATTACAAGGGAAAAATGTTTAGAAAGTTTTCTATAGAACAGTCACTAATTGACTATTCTCATGGGTAGCAGTAATATTCATCTCAAGAAATTATGAAAATTTTATACCTCTATGGTCTTTGCTCTGGTGACTCTTCACTTAACAGCAGAATAATGTTAGACTCATGAGAAACATATGGTCTGTGAATCAGTGCAAAACTGTGTGTAGTATAAAAATGCCTGTGGTAGGTATATGGATATGAAAACACATATATAAGCAACAACTAATAACACAACTGCTAAAAGCACACTATTTTGGTATAAATTGCAAAAATCTTCATAAAATAAAAATTTTAGAATTACATTTATTTTATGTGTAAATAGTAATACAGAGGAAATGTATTCATTTTGTATGTACTATCTAATCCAAGGATTCCAGATTCATTTGTATTTTAAATACAAAGAAAAAATATAAAATTGGTGAAATTTAAATTCCAAAGAACTCAATATTATATTAGTCTTATCTCTGTTTTTAAAACTGTGTAAAAACATAGTATTCCTATCAGTTTGGCTACACTATTTGGGAGCTATTTGGATTTGAAAAGAAAGAAACAACAACAACAAAATAAGAAAATCAACTTACTGCTGCATAAAAATATTGATAGCTTGCTTTTGATTTTTAAAATAGGCAATTGAATGAGAAAAATGTATTTTTTTCAAGTCTCAACAGTGCCTTATATGAGAGGAGTCAAGTTTCTGAGCCTTAGATTTAATAAAGATTCCTGGAACTGGGAAGAGTACAAAGATCCAACCAGTAGAATGTGGGTGAAGTCATTTCCCCCACATCCATGTCTGGTGCATAGAAACTGACTTCAGCCTCCACACTCTTTCTTCCAGAGCCTACTGACCAGATGAAAGTGATCAGCCAAGGAAAGAAGTGAAAGAATCCAGAATCCTTAAAGAACCTTAAACAATCCCTGAAGACTTCCACTTGCTAGGATGTCCATTTTGGATTATATAAATAATAAAATACTGAGATTTGGGAATTTGATATAAACAAATTATAGAACTAAAGAAAGCTAAAACAAATATTCTAAACCTATATACTTATCAATCAAAGAAAGCTACTTGAAAGATAGCAAATTATAAGTAACAAAATTTATTTTTATAATTGCTAAGCTACAATTAATAACAAATGAAAAGCAAACATTAACTATACCAAGCTTTGAGAAATAATCAATTTCATTTTTTCTTTTTCTTTTCTTTTTTTTGGGGGGGGGGTGGGGTGGAGGTGGTACCAGGATTGAACTCAGGGGCACTTGACCACTGAGCCAAATCCCCAGCTCTATTTTGTATTTTATTTACTGACAGGGTCTCACTAAGTTGCTTACTGCAACCTGAGGCTGTCTTTGAACACATGATCCTCCTTCCTTAGCCTTCAGAGCCGCTAGAATTACAGGTGTGGAGAAATAATTAATTTCTTAGAATAAAATTTTAGGGTAAAAAGAAATCTGTGCATATTAACCCAAGAAATAGTAGATGGTCCAATACATATTTGTGGAATAAGCTCTCTTTTACTATCCTATTCCAAGCTCTCTGTCAGAAGATGACATTGCATGTTTTATTAGTTATCTATTGCTATGTAAAAATTTCTTTCCCAAACTAAGCATCCTAGAATAATGATTGTTTATTATCTCACACATTTTTTGAGACTTAGGAGCTTAGCTGGTTGTTCAGGGTCAAGAACTTTCATGAGGCTGTAGTCACGATGTTGGCTGAGTCTATAGTCATGCTCAACAGGGGCTGGAGTATCTGCTTTGAAGCTCCATGGAGGCTGGCAGACTTTAGTTCCTCATCATGTAAACCTCTGTCTCTTCACTGGGCTGCCTAGTGGTTTCTGGCTTCTCCTACAGCAAGTAATAAAAGAACGTAACACATAAGAACATATGCTAAAAAGATATCATCAACTTAAAGTTCCATTTGGAAAGAAAAAATAAAGAAATAGGAAAAAGACAATATTTTAAGAGGTAATTCTTGATAATTTTCCTAAATTGATGAAGGGTTGAATTCTCAAAAGTAAAAATATTACAAATTCTATGCATGATCAAAATAAATTCTCATTTATCCAGCGCTATACCCCCTCCCCACCCGTCCCTTCCCTTTGCCCAATCAAAGTTCCTCCATTTTTCCCATGACCCCCCCCCACTCATTATGGATCAGCACCCTAGGTACATGTATGACTGAACATACAGTGTGATGCTACATCTTGTACTATCAGACAAATGAAAAGTTGTGCTGCAATTGTGTACAATGAATCAAAATGCATTCTGCTGTCATATATACCTAATTAAAATTAATTAATTAATTAATAATTAAAAATAAATTCTCATTTAAATAAATTTATATCAAAATTAAAGAAAATATCTTTAAGGAGAGAATAAAGAAAAAATTATCACCTTCAAATGAATTATGATTCAGCTCACATAGACTCATTGTGCAACAATGAAGTCAGAAAAAAAAGGAATAACAAAATCATTGCACTAAGTGAAAATACCTGCAAACAAGCAAAATACAGTTATGCAAACTTTTTCAAGTGAAAGGGGTTATAGGCAAATACTTTGGGGAATTCTTTGAGACAAACTCTGAGGAGTCTATGATTTAGAAGATCATATCTGCATAAACTCTTCTAAAATACATTTTAAGAAAGAATATATAACACGCAAAAATCAAGAATGTGAAATGAAATTAATTGGTCAACAGATGAATGTTTTAAAATTATTTATTTGGAAGTATAAAAGCAAAATGTAAGTAAAACACGAATAATTGTTATTCATTGGTGATAAATTTGAGTAAAATTATTCTAATGTTTTTTATTCACTGAGAGAAAAAATAGGAAGTCTAAGAACTTCAAACTGTTAAGAACAATAAGCATGTCACATCTTACATTTGATTTCTTATAGAGTAAGAAAAGATTATAAATTTCTACACTACAGTAAAGAGAAAAAAAGAATAATAATAATAAACTTAATCTGCATAGTAGAAGTTGGAGAAGGAAAAAATGTTGAGAATAGCAGGCCCAATAAAATAAGATATTCTATGGTTCTTTACTTCTAAGAATTAAGTTGAGCTGGGCTGTGATGCATACCTGTAATCACAGCAGCTCATGAGGCTGAGGCAGGAAGATTATGAGTTCAAAGCCAGACTCAACAACTTATAGAGGCCCTAAGCAACTCAGCAAAACTCTGTTGCTAAATAAAAATATTTTTAAAAGCTGGGGATGTGGGTCAGTGCTTAAGCACCCCTGGGTTCATTCTTTTGTATCTAAATAATAATAATAATAATAATAAGAAGAAGAAGAAGAAGAAGAAGAAGAAGTAGTTGAGAATCCTTATTAAGGAATAGGAAAAATACCTATGGGACAATGTAATACTATTTTATCATGATATTATCAAATGGAAAAGAAGCAACCTGTATTATATATTTTGAAATTTTAACAAAAAGTAAATTATAAACTTGAAAGAATATTAAACAAATAACACTACTATCCTAAACAATCTGAAAATTAGAATTAAGACAGATTGAGCTGTGAGATTTTAAATACCATTTTAGGAGGTGGTTTGTTGACTTCTCGAACAGACAGAATATCTGGCATGACTAAACTAGCACAAAAGGTTTTTGGAATGTCCAGTTGTACTTGAGCAGATGTGGGAGCTGAATGAAATAATTTCTTCTGATGTGGTTTTTCTTTTCCATCTTCTACCCAAGATTGCTAAAAAGAAGAGCCATTGGTTTACAGATAAAGAAATGAAAAATAATAGAAAACTATGGTAGTGTTATTTTTCACAGTTGCTTCAGTTTATTTAGTCAGGATTGGCTCCAGTAGTTTTGTCACGTCTGTGCTTTGGTTCCTTTCATCTTAACATCCCATACTCAACACCCCTTTCCCCATTCAGCCCCTCCCTTCAGCTGTCCAGAGTGTGACCTAACTGTCCTCCCGAGCCAAGACTACAAATGGCAAAATTTTATAATGGCTCTCTTAGAGTAAAAGTACCTGTCCTGTTCTGTTCTTTTCATCTTTTCTACACATTAGCAGTAATCTAATTCCACTCAGTAGTTTGAGTGGAATTAGATTTCTTTAACCCTCATCTTTGTAAGTAATAAGTGAACTTTAATTGTTGCCTTACCATGGAATCCAAGACTTGTGTTCAAGGCCAGAGTGTGTCTTCAACTAGCTGTGAAACTTGTGGAAAACTAATCTTTTTGACATTTAGTCTCTTCATTTAAAAAATGGAAAAATAGTACCTGAACTAGGCACCTCAAAGAATTATTGTGAATAGTAAATGGGACAAAATATATTAAAGTATTTGAAATGTGTATACCTCTGTCAGTTACTTTTAAAAAAAATATTCAAATAGTTGACTTTCCTATAGATAATTTTGAATATGATAACTTGTTGGGTCTGATTTTTTTTAAGTAGGCATTACTTTTAACACATAAGTGAACAGTTGTATACATTTTTTCAAATGTTTGAGACACCATTTTGAAATTGTTGAGGCATTCCACATTGAGAAACCCAGTTATGCTCCAAATAATTGATAATGCTATACTCCATGATTTTTACTTACCTAGGTTCAAGAAGACTAAGACATTTTTAAAATAATCATCTTGAGAAAATGCAACTTTATTCACACACACACACACACACCTCCCACTCTATTCTGTTAAAGAACTGGAAATGTCATTGTTTACAGAAAGGCCCAGGATATCAAATTAGCCTTTGGAAATATTCTGTGAACTTACTAAATAATGTAACAATTGAAACTTCAGAAGCCTTTTATTAGTTCTCTGTAAGTCCAAGAAAACCAACTGTATTTCCCATTTTAAAAGGTACAATTCACACTTAATAACTCTAGTATACAAAGTCAGTGACAGATTCCTTTAATCAACGTTCTACTACTTAACCACAGAATGTTCTCAGTGCAACTCAAAGTGTACCTAAATAGATTTAATAAATAGTAACTTGTAAGAAAAAATCAAGAGAGACCAGGCAATTTCAGAATGAGGATACACACATAGACCCATTCCACACACAAACATTTAGACACGCACACACATACTCTCTCTCACCCTATTATTATTTATTCTTCTCAAATAATCATAACAACACCTGAGTGGTTTATATACACATTTAAAATATCCTTCAATAGGTAACAGAAAGGAAGCATAACCAACAAAGACTGGTCAACACAGAGAAAGGAATGAGCAAGTATGAATTTGTTGGTATTACACAAGTAAGTAAAAATACTTCTGTGTGCACTCCCTGGTAATATGAAATTGTTACATAATCTGCTGGTCAAGTGACAATGCCTATTCTGCAAGTCTAATTTTAGGCACCATGAAAATACAAATTAGATAAGAGATAGCTCTATCCTTCAAGTAGCTTTAGATAGCTGCCATATTTACTGGAAATTAAATGCAATCCTTGCTTTCTTGTTACCTTGAATGGTCTGTGGACAGGTCTCAGGATTGGGTCTTACATCCATGTGCCAATATTTAGTAAAAGAAAGAGAGAGAGAGAGAGAGAGAGAGAGAGAGAGAGAGAGAGAGAGAGAGAGATCCTGTCACAGTATTTTCATAATGTTTTTTACAATGCATTTAACTAGACTGCTGGTGGTCCTTTCCATAAAATGTTCTTAAAAATAAATATTTCAAAATGTCAGCAGAAAGGCAAAAGGCCCTCTTAACAATGACAAGTCTTGACTTTGAAAAGTGTCTTCATTACAGGGAGACAAATCTTTCAAGGTACGCCTGTGTAATAAAACACTGTGTCAACATTGTAGGTAAGTACCAATATCCTGGCGACTTATTGAGGAGTACTGGGTGTACAGTGGAATACCAGTGGTCTCAGGCGCTTAGAATTTTAAAAGCAGAAAATAAATTGCCATTGATCTTTCTATTGAGATCTATGAGAACAACTTGGAGTGAGAGCGAAGCGGGTTTTGTGGGTTTAACCTGAGTCTGGATATATTCCCCCACGCCATTGCTTTGACCCTCACTTTTGCATGTTCTACTTTCCCTGTTGGAAACATAGCAAATATTTCTATGTCAGATTTTTCTAGTTGTTTTCTAAAAGGGTTTATGATCACAGCTGCAGTAGTTATGGGTCGGTTTATAGTACATTGCCCATAGATGGGCCCATATGTCCAACAGAGTTTGTTTGATACCATACCTTCCACAGACACGGGCAGCTCTTGAGGAGTGCCTATAAACCTGACGTTAAATGGACCAGCTGTACTCATAAACTTACATTAGCGGCCTCAATCCGCCCGCCTTACAAAAGTCATTGGCAATAAATCTATGTTCAGTCTATATATGCACTTTTAAGTATTTTTTACACTTCTGAAAAGAAAATATAAAATATATCCCAGTCTTCTGTGATCCTGACTGAAATGAGAGCTGATTTCTGTTGGGGTGTATAAACAATGTCCTTAAAGGCCTCATTTTCTATTTCTTTGCAAGATGCCCATGCTTCTGAACAACTTTTTTCCTCAACTTAAAAAAAGAAAAGAAAAGAAAATGATCGATTATTTTACTTTATCCCCTTCCTGAAATCTGTTTAAAAGAACGTTGAGGGCCTGGGTATGTCACCAAGTCATTCATTCCTTCATGGAGCTCACTGTGAGACCATGAGCCTGCAAGTGAGAACACCATGGTGGATAATGTCTCAGTGTGGCAAGAGGCTGTCCCTAATGTGACTGCCCAGGGTACATGTGTTTGCAGGGTGGTCCTCTCTCACTCTCTTCTGCCATCAGACTTGTGAGGTCACCTAGTCCCTCACAGCCATGGGGCCACTGAAGGAAGTTACCTTTCCATCTGAAATAGAGATCTGAGTCATTTTGTTTCTTAATCAAATGTTTTATGGCACTACATTTCTGTGACATTTTTATTACTTGTTTTAGCTTTTTTTATTATTGTCTATATTTAAGGTGTAAACAGGATACTCTTTTATACAGATCCACAGTGAAATAATGACTATAAGCAAATTAATATATCCATCTTCTCATAAGTTATTCCATATGTGTATTAAAGAAACCCAAAATTCACCCTTAGCCAACGTCCAGTTTTTAATACCATATTGAATTGTATAGTCCTCCTATTGTACGTGACATCTCTAGACTCACTTCTCTTACATAACTAAAACTTTGTGCCTTTTGACCTCTGGCTTGCAATTTGCCCCATGCCCCTGCCCCTAGCATCCACCTTTCTATTCTCTTTCTATATATTTGAGTTTTATCTAGTGGATATTTGTCAAGGTTTCATATTAGAAAAATTCTTGCATCTGAAGTCAGAAGTCTTTTTAGATTCTACAATTTCGAAATGGTCTTTGAGCTTCACAGATCTTTGAGCTTCTTCTCCCACAAACTGGATATGTGTGCTGAATCTCAATTCTATGCTTTCACTTCTACTCAGTCATAGCCGCATGTCGCTTCATCTACTTGTTTCTTGAAATTCTTTTTTTTTTTTTTTTCCATTTTTGTCTCCAATTCCAGATCTTAGAACTGTTAACAGTTTGTATCTGGACTGGTGTAACAGTACCCGATCTGGTATTACAATTCCTAGTATTTTCCTTTCTAGATCATCTTTCTATAGATTTTCATTTCCTTGCTTAAATCACTTTAATTCTAATTATGTGCATATACTTACAATGTTTTCTTAAATGACATTTATGCCAATTTCAATGGGGCAAAAGTAAATATTTTGTTAAAACCAAGTTTGGAAAGAATTTTAAATTACTTCGAGGATATAAGGTAACTTTCCAACTGAAGCAAATTTAAAAAGCCTTATAAATACTTTCTTTACCTGAAAGTTTTCAACTAGAAATGACTGTATGTTTGAGAAATTAATAACAGCAATTTTCCCATCAGTTTTGCAAATTTAATCAATAATAATTTATTTTAGATAGTACTAATGTTCCATGGATAAATGGTAGACACTGTAATACTAATATGCAAGCCTTACTTCTATGGGACAATTCAGTAGTGACAAAACTAGGGGTGGGAAGGAGGATAGTTACAATACCCCACTTGGGGAATTATTACTCAGAAATGGCCTCAGTTTTATATTTATATTGTTATATATAGTGCATCTTTCTTTATATCCATATATCCGCATATCTAAACTTTTTAAGTAGTAAGAGGAATTTGTATCTCCCCACAATTCTTTGTGGCAGGAGGGTTGGCAGTCAGAAATTATTTTCCCTTCCCTCTCTGGCTTGGCATGAAGCATTTTGGTTGACCTTATAAAAGTATTCAACGTTATTGGGCTATTCATTTCTCATAATGCCACTTTTCTTTTTCTATATACATGCTCTGCTACGTTAAGAAGCATGCATTCTTCTGCCTGGCTATTGCATCTTGCTGCTCCGTGATCAGTCACTGGCTCCCTCCTCTTCTTGCTCTGTATCTCTTCTTAGGTATCCTCATTGATACTCATAACTTCAGTTACCACCTAAACTTGGACGACCCAGATTTTTCTCTCTAGCTAACATATTTCTTTGAATTATAGATGCACATATTTAGGAACTGATTTCATAGGTCTCTCAGTCTCAGATATACTGCAACTCCGTCCAAGGAGTCTCAGATGTACTGTGAATTCAATATGTCAAGAACTGAACTCATGATCTTCCCTTCCAATCCTTGGTTGTTTCCCACCACAGTAAATGAAACTAGTAACTATTAAGTTATGTAAACCAGGAATTCAAATTCATCCTTAAAACCTATCTTGTCTTCCTCCTGGCTATACCAGTCCTGCATTAAATTAAGCTAATTTTCCTCTTAAACCCTGAAGCCTATTCTTTTTTTCTGGATCTTTATTGCCTACTCTGTAGTCCAAACTCCCACAATCTCTGGACTAGCCAAACAAAAAGCCAAAGAGTCTATCTGGTGTACTGAAATCTACTTTGGCCTCCTCTGACCCATCTGTACTTTCTATCATACATCATCTGCAGGTTCTCTTCCGCTGCTCCTTCAACTTTACTTACTCCCCAAATAAAGCTCTTCACTGTCTTTCCAGTGGTCTCAGAATAAAGATAAAATGTTCATTTAAGACCCTGAATGGCTCTATGCCTACCTGTTTTCTTAGCCCTAATTTGCACCACAATCCCCTTGTTCTCTCTCAGGTCAAGCCTTTCTGACCATAAGTGGATCTTCTAAACCCTGGTTTTCCCTGTTGTTATATATTCTTTGGATTTTTAATATTCTTTTAATTTTCTAAATTATAATTTTCAACTTATTAATTTTCAGATTTTAAATCCTCAGCATTGTGACTAGATCAAGTCTATTATGAAGGCTAGCACTACATGCATCCTCTTTCTGATACTATTAGAATGTCAGTTATTTCATGTGACTGTGGTATTTCATAAAAGTGACTGCCCCATTTTTAACTATAATAAGTGCCTCGCATAGTTATAGAGTACAGAGACTATTTCTTGCAAGAATGACTGAGTGAGTGAACGTCCCTGTAATGATAGATTTTTTTAAAAAAATAATGTAATAAAAGCATCTCTCTGCATGAAGCAATATAGTGGAATAGAAGAAGCATCAATATTGCAGTTAGACAAATGTGGATATAATTCCCTTTGCTACTTAGAAATCATATCACTCTCCATAAAGGTCAGTGTTCTCCTCAGAAGTGATGTTGGTGATGACTTCTTTTAGGGCTGCTATAAGGATGAGGGACATGGAGTAGGTACTTATTGGATAATTAATTTAACATATATAATCATTTAAACTGTAATTATTGAGCATATAATGTATAGCAAATGCATCATTTTTCCTCCTCAGTATGCTTACTAACTTATCTAAGTCATCTTTGTCATTATTTGACACTGAGTGTTGGCTAATAGTTGATCTTTTATATGGTACATGTATCACTTCCCCATGATTAGGGAGAAAGCATAATAGTCTAAAGTTGTTTTTCTCTCAAGTCACATTTTTTTCATATTATTGAATATTTTATGTAACAAGTGGCAAAATATGTTGTATGACCTAATGACTGTGATATAGCAAATGCACAGCTAGTCAAAGATAGAATGTTTAAAAAACAAAACAAACAAAAATGGTCCATAATCCTTACTGTTAGAGAATTTAATAAAGTTGTATGTAGTAGATAAAGAGTAGCTCACACACAAATTTTTTAAAAAATATAAATATCTCAGTGTATGTCAAGAACTTTCTCTTCATAATAGAAGTTTCCATATATGAAATGGAAACTTAGGACAAATTAGTAGTTGCCCATAAACATCTTTAAAATATTTATGGCTCTAGATCCTTTCCCTGTACAAACCAAATTTTAGGAGACACTCTGAAAATTAGAAACATTTCCTCAAATATCCTTAAGTGTTTTGTGGGAGACATAATGGTAGAGAATACAGAAAATATTCTATTTTACTTTGCTAGAAACCCTCAAAAGAATTTATTAGAAACCAGGGTTACACTGTGAGTTTGTGTTCAACTGTCCTAGCAAGAATTTAAGATGACAAAACTAGAGGCATTTAAGAATGAACTTAGAGCTTAATTCTAACTTTTAATTGTTCAATTTAAAGTATCTGTAAATATTGCTTATCTCTTCTTGAATGATAAAATGCAGACCTTGATCTTTATCTCAGGAAAAAAGTCTTGCTAAGGATTCAGCATCTCTGGACAATGAACTCAAAAAATACAATAAATTTTAATTTCTCCATGCATAGATTTAGTCTTAAAAGTAAAATTTCATAATTATTGAAGCAATGCCAGCTCAGAATGGAAGTTTAGAGAAATTTTAGAAATATCCAGAAGAAAAAAAAAATCAGCTCTACTTTGTGAGCATATGATACAAAAAGAAAGGTGTCTAAACTCAACTCCCAGGGCAAAACCAACAGGGGTAGTGTTTCTGGAGTGTTTAGGATTCAATTTATTTCCAAGAAGCCAGAGAGAAAATCCCTGGTGAACTAAATCTGACTTCTGAGGAAGACTCTCAAGAGGGGATTGTACTTCCAGATTCTGAATGCCTCCTGGAACCTTCTGCCAGGGATGATTTCTCCAACCAGTTCTATTGAAGTCAGACCTTACTCCTACAGAGAGCCGTGGATCTCTAAAAAGTTGCTCCCATTAAACTCGGTGAGTATCTAGGGGAATGAAGGCAATGGTGCAGGTACTCCTTTAAGAGGACTGTCATAAAAAGAAACCAAGCTATGTCTCCCTTGTATCCAAGGAGCTGCAAGAAAGTATCTGGTGTCTGGAGATTCACAGTGTTTAGTTAGGGTGTGAGAAAATGGTGTCCAATGGACGCTGGTGAGAGACAGTGCCATCTGACCTGGCCTAGGGCAACAGCAGGAATAAGGGCAAGTTTTTTTTTTGTTTATTTGTTTTGTTTTGTTTTTTACCATACGAGTTGTTTTTATTTTTATTTTTTTAGTCATACATGACAGCAGAATGTATTTTGACATATAATACATACATGGAATGTACATACATCAATCATATTGTCTATTCTATTCTGCTGAAGAAGGGCAAGTTTTAGAACTAACCTGCAAATGCAGGAAAGTTCCCCTGACATATGAATTGAATTGGCAAGAAATAATGCTTTATTTGAATTTGCATGCTTTTGATTATTAGAGACATTTTAATAATGAATAAGCTCATTGGTATGTACTACTTGTGATTTGCCAGGTTATGCATTTTTATGCTCTCACGTGCATTCTTCTTATTTAAAATGAAATCTTTATAATTGCAAGATATTCAAATATTTCTGATGGTTTGCCAGCAACTTTTTTACAGTTTGTAATTTTTTAAATTTATATTTTTAACCTAAATTTATCCATCCATATTTTCTTTTGTTTTCCACTTTTCCACTCTAAGGTCAGTGGGATATTTATATTTAATTCTTTTATATTTAAATGTATAAGCCATATAAATAAATTTCTATAATAAATAGCTTTCCAACTTGTTTTTGCATTTTTATTCAATTATCCTGTCATTATAACTCCAGTGTTTCCTCACAGATTTGAAATTTCATTTTATTACATTCAATTCATACCTATTATTTATATACTTATCTTTATCTAAAATCTTTATGTTCCAAACCTTGCTGAAATTCTAATGCAAATGCCATACTGTTTTGAGTAATGTCATTTAAAACATTTTAATATTCAATATTGCATTCTTTTAAGGACCTATCATGCCTATTTTCTTGAATTTATTTTTCTAGGTAAATTCTAGAATTAATGATCAACTTTAAAATAATAATCAGTAGACACTGGGTTAAAACTGCATTAAATGTACACATTATTATGAGGAAGAAATGACAACTTTCATTGTTGAATATTCCCATAATAAAGCAAAATATATATTTCCATTTATTGTTTTAAAATTTTCAGCAAAGATACAAAATTACATATAAGAGGTTGTGAGGGGAATGGGAAAATAAACAAGGAGAGAAATGAATTATAGTAGATGGGGTAGAGAGAGAAGATGGGAGGGGAGGGGAGGGGGGATAGTAGGGGATAGGAAAGGTAGCAGAATACAACAATTACTAATTGGGCATTATGTAAAATTGTGGATGTGTAACCGACGTGATTCTGCAATCTGCATTTGGGGTAAAATTGGGAGTTCATAACCCACTTCAATCTAATGTATGAAATATGATATGTCAAGAGCTTTGTAATGTTGTGAACAACCAATAAAAAAATAAAATTAAAAAAAAATTCAGCAAAGCTTTCTTGTCGTTTTTTTCCTGAGTTTCAGTATGTTTCATATTGTTACTACAAATTTGTGTATATTTTATATTTCTTGAAAAGTATAGTATTAGTCCATTACATTCTCAAGTGATCTTTTCTGTCACATAGAAACATAATCTCTCTACATTTATTTTAACATAAATTCTTGAAGGCAATCTCCTTATATATACTTTCAATTTCAAATGCTTTACACTTAGTTACATGTCAAGTTTTAGTTACAGAGAAAACTAAAGATTTTTAACACCAAAGATACATATATTTGAATCTTGGCTTGACCATTTCCTCACTGTATAAATTTTGACAAGTATGCAGTCTGACCTTGGTCTCTTCATCAACAAAAGGAAATTGATTTTTCCTTTGACATTGTAAATATAAGATAAAGTGAGAGATTACATGTAAAGTACAGAGATAAAATGTGGCAGATTATCGGAAGTGAAAAAAAATTGGTATCTTCCTCTTCATCCTTTTCTTTGTAAAAAAAATGGTTTAGAAATTTCAACCATTAGATATACAAACTAGAAAATAATTATGTATGAACACATATACATATTGCCCTTAAATGCAGTCATGGGCTTCACTGATTAATTGCCCAAATATTCACTATATAAGCACTTACTACCAGGTACAGTGCTGATCACTGGGGTTCTGAAGGTGACAGTATCTGCCCTCTGAAATGCATGACATTCTCAACTATATCTGCAACCAACTGATTGACTGTTACACAGCAATGGTTTCCTCTTCTGAATCTTCAGATAAATCTGTCTGATCAACCCCATTATTCATCCTGAGCAGCTGTTTCCATAACTCTAATTTTCCTTGTTTTACCAGATGAATAAATGATTCTCTGCCTTAGCAGAATGAAGTAGATTATTGGACATTCTTGCTTTTATTTCTGAAGTTACTACCCAAATCTCTATTTCATTTTCTGTTGATGCCTCGGGAACTGATCCAGGATAAATGGAAGCTACCAACTGCCGACTGTGCTCTCAGCTGCGTGTTTGGGTCAAAGGTGCTTGGCTGAGCTTGAAGAGTCTGATGGTTTGCCAGCAGTGAAGGTATTCGCCTTACAGGGAACTGGTGCCCTGTACATACCTCATCCCACAGATCTGTTGAATGCCCAATTTGGAGAAAAGTGCAAAGAAAGATGTTTCCTTGACCTCTCCCCACAAATCCATAAAGCCACCTGCAGATCCATAGCCACTCTAATCCTGGCCTGGGGCACACCTTTATACATTAACAGTAGAAAAGAAACAAGTTTCTGCTTCCCTAAATGTTAAGAAGTGGTGTGACAGCTGGTTTCCATAAGCAGAGCACATATTCCAATGCTGCAAAGGAATAAACTCCCCACCTCATTCTTGTATCTATTAAACCAAACGGTTCTATTACACTCTGTGCCTTCAGTACATTCATCCAAATTTTCCACATGCTGCATTTTGACAAATGAAAGGTTGTTCTTGGATTTTGAAAAATTTATCTATGACCAAATATAACTTAAATGCTAAATTTCTGATTTTAAAAAAATGTAAAAAGAGAAGTTAGCATCTAGGGTTAAAAAAATAAATCTATTGATTAAATACAATCATTTGACAAATGAGGTCAAATCTGAACATTCTTTTTCTCTTGAAAGATGCACTCTCTGGTCTACTTTGTGACACATTGTGAAGAGTTTGGTGGCTATAAATGTTACTGATGACTCTTACCCCTGGTTTGACTCTGGGTTTTTCTAAATGCTTATGTAGCATACAAATTATCTGCTGAAGTTTAGCCAAAGGTGCCAAATGAACAGCTCTGGAGACGTCAGAAGGGAGTGAAGTTTGGAAACGAAACAGCAGCCTTTAAATAGCCCAACTGCGTGCATCATGAGATGACTTCAGTAGGTCCCCGACATTACTGCCAGGCTATAAAGGAAAATCCTCTGAAGGCTTTATTCCAAAAGCAAATGACTTTTTTATTTAATCACCACTATTTGACCACTTGTATCATTACTATGTTGCTATGGGAGATTTTTCTTTCCTCCTTTCTTTTGTTCACTTTCAGACTTTTCCTCCTCTAGAAAGCTGTCAAAAGTGATGTGAATCAAGTCATTCATTTAGATAAAATTGAGACACCTCTAATGGAAAAGGGATATAATCAAGCATTTTTAGGGGTTTAAGTATTGAAAATACCACCAACCAATTTTAACAGTATTTTTTGCTAATAAAAAATTTGCAGCATTAGCTATTCCTACAAAAAAAAATGTGCATGGAACTACAGAAAAGTTTTTAACATTTATTAGCTTCCAATGTATCAAGCATTATGCTAAACAATTTACATGTGTTTTTTTCATTTACTCATTTTAACAGTCTGATGAAATATGCATTATTGTCCCCCAGTCCACAGAGCAGGAAACTTACAAAGATTAAATAAAGTGTTCAAGCTTAGAGAGAACCTGCTTCTCAGTGGCAGAGCTGGATTAAAATGCAGGTCTATGGACCTCAAAGTTCTTTTTCTTTTCATTGCATTTCAGAGAATCTCTCATTCAACAAATAATTGGAAAGGTAAAAATTGCAACTTTAAGTATAAAACAAAAGAAAGCCTAAAATCATTATAATTGATAATATTGATGTCAGTTCATGAGAGTATTTACTTCATGAAATAACAAATTTTTTAATAGTCAATTATTCAGTGAGAAATGTGTTGTTATTAAAATATAATCTAAATAGTTTTAATACAACTAACAAAATTAAATATGTATTCAACCTTTAATATAAATATATAATGCATTTATATTTGCCATATTGAATGTAGTATTTTTTCCTTTTTCCAGCTTTATGAAGGCCTATTTGACAAGTAAAAAAAAATGTATCTATTTAAGAAGTATGGTATGATGATTTGATACAGGTGTTCATTGTGAAATAATTGCCATGAACAAGCTAATTAACATGTCCATCACCTTACATAGAAACAATTTTGGGGGGGAGGGGGAGAGTTAGATGAAAATACTTAAAAGCAAAATTTAAGTATACAATACAGTTATTATTTGTTATTTTCAGGGTATCACTACATTATCCAGACTGGTCTCTAACTCCAAGGGCTCAAGCAATCCTCCTGCTTCAGCCTCCCAGGTAGGTGGAACTGCTAGGGGTATAATTCAGTGATAGAGCACTTGATAGCATGTGTGAGGCCCTGGATTCAATCCCCAACACCAAGAAAAAATATTCTTTGATTTCTAAGTAGCTGTAACTATAGATGCACACCACAGTGCCAGGCCTCAAAATGCAGGAGTGTTAGCTATAGCTATCATGTTATACATTAAAACTCCAGAATTAATGTACTCTTCTGCATAAGTGAAATTTTGAACCTTTGTACAACATCTCATGTGACATTTTAGACTCCACATATAAGTGATATCATGCGTTTCTATGTTGACTGTCTTTATTTAGCATAATGTCCTCCAGCTTTACCTATGTTTATTGCTAATGGCAGGAATCTCTTCTTTTTTAAAGCAGAATAACAGTGTGTGTGTGAGAGAGAGAGGGAGAGAGAGAGAGAGAGAGAGAGAGAGAGAGAGAGAGAGAGAGAGAGAGAACATGTGTGTTTTCTCTATTCATCCATCACACCTTCTCTTTTAGAGTCTTAGTGATAAAGAAAACAGATCTTCTCTCCTTCTCAGCGTGGTCATTCATTTTTTTAATTAACATTCCAAATACATTTTGTGCTATTGGTTATGTTTATATTTAAAGAGAAAATCCAAACCCAGAGACATATTTAAATTGTTTAAATTTAAACACTTTTTTTTTTTTTTAGAACTTGTTAGTACATGAATAAGAAAACAGTATGCATATGGTGCTGATGGGGTGTTCTAGTATCTAATGCTCTCCTCCTCTCTCCAGTGGTGATGGGTGGTGTGGCTGTCTTTTCTCAAGGAGAAATTGCCTCTGGACACATAAGAGGATCCTCCATGAGAAGCTGTCATCTGAGGTCTGTTGTCCACTGAGGTCTTTCTGAAAGTGTCCCTTAAAGAGCACAAACTCCCTGCCAAGCCCCATAAGAAGATGTTCTCTGGTGGCCCAACAGTGTTCAGCCTTGTGGTAAGTTACAAGTTGAGAGGCAGCATCTATTCTTCTGCCATGGTAATGTGCCTGTGTTAATAATGAGAACCAAAATTCATGTGCTTCATTCTCCTCAATTTTATTCTCTGGAATTAATTCCAAGGAACATACCTCTACAGAAAGTTTACCCTCCATAACTGTACCGTTCAATTTGGTGGCAACCCCTGGACACACCAGGCTACTGACTGCTTGGAATATTACAACTGCAATATTTTAAATTTTAGAATATGTAGAATAGGGCTGGAGATGTGGCTCAGCGGTAGCGCGCTCGCCTGGCATGCGTGCGGCCCGGGTTCGATCCTCAGCACCACATACCAACAAAGATGTTGTGTCCGCCGAGAACTAAAAAATAAATATTAAAAATTCTCTCTCTCTCTCTCTCCTCTCTCACTCTCTCTTTAAAAAAAAAAAAAGAATATGTAGAATATTTTTTAAATTTTACTTAATTTTTTTGTAAAATGTAAAATAATTTTTAAATTTTACTTAATTTTTTTGTAAAATGTAAAATGATTTTTAAATTTTACTTAATTTTTTTGTAAAATGTAAAATAATTTTTAAATTTTACTTAATTTTTTTCTTTCCTTTTTCTATTCTTAAAAATTTATTCTAATTTGTTATATATGACAGTAGAATGCATTACAATTTATATTACACATATAGAGCCCAATTTTTCATATCTCTGGTTGTACACAAAGAGTCACACCATTCGTGTCTTCATATATACACTTAGGCTTATGATGTCCATCTCATTTTACTTAATTTTAATGAATTTAAATTTTAAAATGGAAGTGGTGTAAAACATGCTTTTGTTAATTACAACTATATTGCTTGGGCAAGCTCTGCATTTTCTTTTAACTTTTGTGTTATATATAAGATTTTTTAAGTTAATTTTTTTTTTACTTTTTTAGTGTAGCTACTAGGCAATTTGAAATGATATACAGTATATGGTACACATTTTATTTCTGTTGGACAATACCATTCCTGAGAAAGTAGAGCAAAGATCCCATGTCAGATAGCATAGGATCAAAGCTGTACTTAGATGCTAAGCAATTCAGTGAGACCCTGTCTCTAAATAAAATACAAATAGGGCTGGGAATGTTACTCAGTGGTCAAGTGCCCCTGAGTTCAACCCCCGGTACCAAAAATAAACAAACAAAAAAAGCTGTGCTTGTTTGGCCATGGGAAATTTACTGTACTGTACCCTGTCTTTCTTATCTGTAAAATGGGCATGATAATACAAGTACATACCTCACAAGGTTATGAAGATCAAATGTATTCAGATTTATTAGACACTTAAAATAGTGTCTGTAATAAGTATTGTAGATGGACTTATCAATTAAAACTAAGAGCAAATTTTTCCTCTCTAGATGAGGTAGATAAAAATTCTTCTAATGGATACTTAACGACAGTGGATTTACTCCAGTTAATCTAATGCTATAAAATGTGTATCTGTAATAGAGGAATAAGTAGAATAGCTAGACTCCTTTTTAAGTCCCTCAAAAAAAAGATGCTTATGATACAGATAAAACACATATTTCACATACACTAAGAACCACCTTGGAATATTATGTAAAACTCTTTGCAAAGGTAAGAAGAGACCCAGATATACCATTGTTACTCCTGTGTAATGCTCCTTCCTCCTCTAGATCTGTCAGAACTTTCAGAGCTCAGAATATTCTCCTTCAGAAGCACTTGTGGATTACATTCACTCACAAATGCTTGATGGATATAAATACTGGTATATGTCAACTTTATTGTTATAAGTGGTTATGCTATTCAGGCACATCATTAAACTAACTGAAAAATAGTTACTTAGGAAAAAATGTAATTTTTTCAATTTTTTAGTAAAATGTCCATTATGTTAAAACCCAGTGAAAGTCACTAGTGTGATTGTAAATTGGTTCAACAACTCTGGAAAGCAGTATGAAGATTCCTTAGAAAATTTGGAATGGAAACACCATTTGACCCAATTATCCAACTCCTTGGTTAATACCCAAAGGACTTAAAATCAGCACACTACAAACATAGCCACAACAATGTTTAAAGCAGCTCAATTCACAATAACTAAACAATGGAACCAACCTAGTGCCCTTCAATAGATAAATGAATAAAGACATTGTAGTGCATACACAATGGAATATTACTCAACCTTAAAGAAAAATGAAATTACGGTATTTACCAGTAAGTGGATGGAACAGGAGAATCCAAAAAAACAAAGGCCAAATATTTTCTCTGATATGTGGATGCTAATTCACAATAAGGGATAGAGGTGGAGGGGTGGAGAATAGAGATACTTTGGATTAGATAGAGGGGAGCAAAGGGAGGGGAGAGGGTAGGCGGGTAGGTATGATAGTAGAATGAATCAGACATATTGCCCTATGTGCATATATGATCATACAACATGTGTAACTCTACATCATGTACAACCAGATAAATGAAAAATTATACTCCATTCATGTGTGATGTGTCAAAGTGCATTCTACTATCTTGTATAACTAATTAGAATTTAAAAATTTTTAAAAAGAAGATAATGTAGTACATATACACAATGGAATATTATTCAGCCATAAAGAAGAATGAAATTATGGCATTTCCCCATAAATGGATGAAACTGGAGACTATCATGCTAGGTAAAAATAAGCCAAACCCAAATAAACCAAAGGCTGAATGTTCTCTCTGATATGCAGATGCTGACTCACAGTAGACTGGTGGGGGTGGCTGTTGGAGTGGAGGTTCACCAGATTGGACAGGGTGGAATGGGAGGAAAGGTAGGGGGATGCAAATTGAAAAGACAGTAGAATGAATCAGACATAACTTTCTCATGTCCACATATGAATACATGACCAGGGTATCTCTACATCATGTACAACCACAAGAATGGGAAGTTATACTCCATGTATGTATAATATATCAAAAGATACTCTACTGTCATGTATAACTAAAAAAGAACAAATAAAAATAATAATTCATGAATAGAATATTGAATTGTTTTGTAAAAAAGGGAAGGGCACACAAATATCATCTATAAAAATAGGTACACCTTTAATATACTTAACTCATTAATTAGACACATTGAAGGCCTGCTGCCTGTCCCTGCAAAACAAGACACAATTTGTGTTCTCAAAAAATTCATATCTTAATTTTATGCTGAGCAAAATCAAGCCCAAAGTGAGCCATTTGGGTTTTTCTAAAGCCAAATAAAAGGTCCATTTTGAGTGGTCTAATATTTAAAATATATTCAACATTTCTTTTTGTTTTTTTTCTTTGATAAAAGGTCGAAAATGTACTTGCTAGTTTGAGAAGGTACTTATCTCCATGTTTCATTTAAATGTCTTTTATTTAGTGTGGCTTTGGCTTTACGTAAATAACTGTGGTTGATATGGCTGTGTTTGCCTAGAATGTGAAAATGCACTCGGACACATGTACACACTCACATCACACAGGCACACATGCACGTGCACAAACAGAGAGACACTCTGGCAAGTGAAAATCGACCCTAAAACCAAGCTTAGGAAGTCCAAAAGGTAATGTGTTGAGCAAAATTAGGAATATATTGAGCTTGTCATGCTATTTTCAGAACCTACCTCTCCCCTCGCCTCCCCCCCGCCCCCACCCGTCAGTGAAACACATCTGTGATTTCTTTACTAACCACTTTCCAGCCTCTTTCATAAAATAACGGTTGTGTTCTGGTGTTTTTCATTTTGAATAGTTGGAGCATGTCTCCCATCCCATCTACCATCACATTGTTAAATCCAAAGTAGAAAGAAAGAGTGATCACCCTGGTCACTCCAGTTGGCAGCAGAAAATGTGTTGTTTTCAATCACTGTGTATGAAAGCTCAGCTGAAGGAAAAAGCAACTTTCAATATGACAACTTAGAGAAAGTTCTACTACAAGCGTAGACCAACAAGCAAGCCTCTAAGCTTTAGCCTGAAAGGGACTCTCGTAAGATACCCTGTGAGCTAAGACTGAACCCTGGCCACTTGGTGTGGCTCACAACATAAAGGAAAATCACTTGCCTTCTAGATCCAATGGCCCGGGCAGATGTGGCCTGTATGCCTATGGAGTGGGGTTTGACAAAGGAAGTTCATTTTCCCAGCCAAGGATGCCTGCTCCCTGCAACAGTAAAAGTTAACACAGTACAGAAGTCCGGCTAATATAAAGGATTTGCGATTAACACTCTACATCAATTCTGATTTTCCATATTTTTTTTAGTAGGGCCAGGTTTGCTAATAAATTGCCAGCTGCTAAAGTCACTAAGCCTATTTTCATCACAACCACCACATAACAGGACCCCTGCATATAACTGAGGCCTGCTTCTCTCTCCTTGTACACTTTTATATTGTTTCAGATGAAACATACTCTCCACCAAGCGTTCCTGGGGCTTCGTCATTAATGACTTAAAATACAGTTACAAGGTTTGGGTGGTAAGTTGGCAGACCTGCAGGAAGTGTGGCATCCAAGCTGATCCCTCTCCCTTGATGGCCTAGAGATGATTTCTTGAGAAAAGAATAGATAAGAATCACCAGAAGTTAGGGAACCCACCAAAAAGTTTGATCTATTACTGCCTTTACAAAACAAAAAAATACAGATTTTCAAGATAATGCTTCATCAGAAGACAAATTGGAAAAGAGAGAAAAATGGAGTATTTGATTAGAAACAAGAATTGAGGGGAAGAAAGCAATGCTCTCTCAATCAAATTATGCACATGCCTGCCATAATTAAGGGAGATGCAGAGTTTTAGATCCTGAATGAGGCGTGGTAGAGAATCACAGATTTTGTCTTCCCTTCTCCAAAGTCCCTATAAAAGAAAGTAGATCATTTATTAGAGAAGGAAGTTAATAAAAAAATAATAATCTATGAAATTTTGGATATTGGGAGGAGGTTTAGTGAAAATCACGTGCTAACAGCTCAAACTTCTCAATAGCAGTGAGCTTTGCTCCTGAGAAAACCTGATTTTCAACGCGCCTGGCTCTTGCTGTAATGCTGGTTTTGACAAGCCTGTGTTCCTGGTCAAATGTTATTGTTGGCAAATGCAGGCTGCAAGGAGACAGCGTTGGGAGGCTCTGCCTCATGGCGATGTGCAAACGGACTACAGCACCTGCGGGACAGTCAGGTACCTCTGACCCAGATTCACTCTGTTTTCTAGCACCCTGTTCCTTTGTTCTGTAATGAGAGCCAAATGTTCCCTTTCTCCAGTCCCCATGGCCCGGTAATGTGATGCCTGGGGCAGCCTCCGATGGCCCCATCACCCTTCCCCTCTCCTGAGCCCTGTTGCTACCATTGCCCTGAAGTTGAAAAGAGGTTTAAAAGCCCACAATTCTCCCTAGTGACAGCTCACCCGCTGCTCCCTGGGAGCTGCTATAGCTGTGATCTCCTGGTCCTTCCACGATAGAACAGAGGGTTAGAAAGTCAGTTAAGGATGCCAACCTTTCTTTCTTTTCTGTTTTCTGGAACATACCTTCTCCCAAATGCAAAGTCCATTGAATTTTACTGGACCACATAGGGATTCAGAGCAGGAGACACCTATGCCTAACTTCAATCACTGATACTTCAGTTTAAACCATGATTTCTGGTTATTGCTTCCTCCTCTCGAAAAGATGTGGGGCGGCGAAGACCCAGAGGTGTGTCCAGACAGCTCATGTTGTGCTCCAAATTGCATCTGGAAACATCAGGACGTGGCCTATGTTAGCTTAGAAAGTTCATCCTTTACCTAAGCCTGTCTACCAAAGTTCATACCCACACAGAAATCAGTCAACCACACTTTTTCTCAGAAGACAAACTGAACTCTACCCCAAATCAAGGCAAATCTTGGGAAAATTTCAGAAAAAAAGTGCTGGGAGCCCAAAGTGTTGTGTTTAAGGGACACTTGCAAGGGGTTCCAAACACTGATTCTTCTACCTGCAACTCACCTTCTGTCTGAGATGCCTGAAATTTTTCCAAAAAAGTCTTTTTGGAAAAAAGTCCTTTTGTCATTTTAAAACAAGACCATGCAAAATGCAGTCTTTATTTGTCAGTTCAGACCCCACTTTTCTACCACTTCTGCCTTGATTTTTTTTTTTGTAGATCTCCATATAATTTTTATTGTTATCATTGTAGTGTCAGGTTTATGAAGACTTACCTTCCATGAGGGCAAAGAATTAGACTAGAGTTAAGAAAACCAATTTGGCTTCAGCATTCCTGGTAAGAAGGTTCAAGGTAGAGTGAAGAGTCAAACTCAAGAGCTATTTAGAAGGGAGGTTTTTACAATACTTGTTTATTTAAACTGAGACATTGTTCTCACCACTTTTCATTTATATCTACCCGAATTTACAGTGCTAACTTATCATCAAAATACTATTGTTGCCCCATTTTGTAAAGGAGAAAAAAATTAAAGATGAAGTAATTTGTCTTATGCTAATGCATGGCTGTTCTGGGATCTGCATGAAAGTCCATCTGATTCCAAAGTTCAGATTCTAACAGAAATACTGAATAGTATTTGGTGATTGATTAAAAGCTGGAAAAGACCCAGGTTTGGAGCTCAGAGTGATGAAGCTATACTGAGCCTGAAAATGCAAATCAAGATTTAAAATAATATACTGTTAAACCCAAATGGGACTTTAGTGGTCTGGACCAACTCCACCATTTTACAGGGAGGAGCCTGAGGGTCAGAGATGATCTAATCTATGTAAGTTTATGTAGCGTAATATTGGCTGGGCCTAAGCTAGAAAGTAGCTCCTTCAAGTCCCGGGCTATATTTCCACTCTATCAGCTTATTTGGCTAGCACTTTTGAGCACCTGGGTTTTCAGTACATGGTCTATTAATTTCAAAAAATTTGACTAAAAACAGAATATCTTCTCCCCTACAAGTCTGTTACAATGTAGGAATTTCTATACTTTTATAGGTAGGTACTACAGATCTCAGATTCCATATCATTATATCTCAGATTCCATATCATTTTCAGGTGCCAGCTATAGGGCCAGCAAGAGGGGAATATTTAAGTACTAAGCAATGAATTCCCTAAAACAAATGGGCCAGCTGGCTGACTGGCTGGCTTCGAACATTTTGTTCAGAATCTCAAGAAAATTAGGTGAAACCAAAGAAGTTGAAAAATCTGCTGTTCTGTTTTCCAATGTAAATTTAGTGATTTATGTACATGTTGACTGTTCTCTGTGTTTCAGATCTGTTGGAGGACAGGCATATTTTCTCTGGGTCTGTATTTCCTAACTCACAGGGTAAATGAGGCAGCTATTTCCTTCCCCTGACTAAACATGTTCACTTTTTAATAATAATAATAAAACAACAACAACGGCTGTGGGCATTTGTTTTGGACAAACATTAATTTATCTAGTCTGTGTTTAGTGCCATGTTCTGGATAAGGTGCTTTGAATGTGGAAATATTTAATTCTTACCACTCTCGTTACTTCCATCTTTTAGATAAGAAACTGAAGATGAGATAATATTTTTGTTCAAGTTCACATAGCTAATCCTGATGTCAGTTCACTCTGCTTTCTCCTAAACTCTCCAACTTTCTGCTGAAACATGCCTTCTTCCACTTGTAGTTCAGAGAGTCTCATCCCCTAGAGTGCAGAGTCTGGAGTGCTCAGGGACACATGGGACTTTCTCAGGGCCAGGCCTCTATTTGTACCCTCTGTTTCCTCTGTTTTTACATCATCCAGAAATAAAACTCCTACATGTAACACAAGAGGTTTTTTTTTTTTTTTTTTTTTTTTTTTTTGTAATTGTACCCCTAGGAGTGTACAAGAAGGTAAGTAGGTGGAGGAACAAATTACCTTGTCCCAAGAAGTGGTATATACATGGAAAAATCAATGGCACTATTCCTCAAAACTGAGAGCTCAAAAGATCAAAAGATAATGCTACTAGAAACTTGCGAAAGAAAGAAAGAAAGAAAGAAAGAAAGAAAGAAAGAAAGAAAGAAAGAAAGAAAGAAAGAAAGAAAGAATCATAAAGCCTCAAACATAGCAAAGGAACCGTGTCTAAGAAGTCCCAAGCCTGAGCCAAAGGTTATGCTAATTATTCTGTCCCTTCTTTCCAGACTGAAGAACATTTCCATCCTTGCCATTATCTTCATTTGAACCCCGTTAGAAATGTAGGCTTCTCCCAAGTCCTTAAGGAGGTGCAGCAGCTGGTAGCAAGTGGAAGGAGGAGCAACACTCTCTTCACAGGTGTGATTTTGGTCCCTAATACACTGGTATCCACCTGCTTTTAAAAGGCAACCTGAGGGAAATTGAAAGCACTGCTAGTCTTTTCTGGATTGAAGATACAGCCAGAGGACTAAATCTTAAGTTACAGACGGAGAAGTCTCATGTGAAGGTGTTTTGGGAAAAAAATCAATCACTTGTCAGTGGACCTTCATCAACTAGTTATACATGGAAACCTGCTGAAAATAGTTGTGTAGGAGAAAGTTGTTTTATTTTTTATTGTTTTGGTACCAGGAATTGAACCCAGCCATATCTGCAGCCCTTTTTTATATTTTATTTAGAGACAGGGTCTTGCTAAGTTACTTAGAGCCTCGCTGAGTTGCTGAGGCTGGCTTTGAACTTGCCATCTTCCCACCTCTGTCCCCAAACCACTGAGATTACAGGCATGAGCCACCACACCCGGCAGAGAAAGTATTTTTTGATATGTGGATTGTGATTCCTATTTTATTTGTACGATAAGTTTCTGTTTTAACTCCTGCTTTTCTTTCTTCTTCTGCCCAAAATAGACTGGAGAGCTAAGATGCTCATACAATGTCCAGAATTGTAAATTACCTTTTTCTCCTGAAAATCCTCCCCTGAGTCTTCTACATGGCGCAGAAAATAAATGGAATTTGAAATAAATATCCTTTCAAGCATATCGATGATAGAAATGCATTAAAAATTTTTAAAAACAAAAGGCAAAAGAAAGAAAGCAAGGCTGGAAAGTCAAAACAGGGGAAGCTTGAAGAACTCAAGTTTCATGGGGACATTAGAAAAAAATAGTCCTTGCAGACAGACACTAGTGCCAAGGCATGACATCAAATAAACATTAAAAAGTTCAACATAAACCCTGAGCTACCAAACAACATAGGGTATTTCTTTGGAGTCTATTGGAATTTTCACCAAAATCATAGGAATAAACAACTGTTTGTAAAAATTATATAAGCTTAGTAATTCATGCTTATCCACCAGTTCAACAAATGTAACCTACAATATGCCAAGGCAAATTAAAGGCTCACAGGAGAGGCTCTCTTCCCAAAGGTTCACATTCCAGTTGGGAAAACGGACAATCCAACCTGCAGTAGGGGAGCCACAGAGGAAATAAAACGTGACAATAACCAAAGCATTACAGAGCTCAGGGCAAAGGGGGTGTGGCTAGTTGTTGGAAGGGTGGTCAGAGAAAGCTTCTCAGAGGAGACTATACATAAATTAATCTTAATCATCCAATGTGTCAGAGAATCAACATTTCAAAATGACAACAGAAATGTCATGCACTAGAGTGAGACTTGCTCATAGGAAGCAGCTTTGGGTACCAAGTGAAGGAACCATGAATAATTGTTCAGGGTTTTTCTCTGCGCTTAGCTCTACGTTGAGTTTCTATGGATAATTGGGGCTGGGGTTGTGGCTTAGTAGTAGAATGCTCGCCTAGCACACATGAGGCACTGGGTTCAAACCTCAGCACCACATAAAAATGGAATAAAGATATTGTGTCCACCTACAACTAAAAAATATTTTTTGAAAAAGAAATACAAGACAAACTCTATCTGCTGTGGTTTGTAATAACAACTGGGAAAACAAGGGTTATGCACATGAATCAATAAGAGAATAACATAAAAGAGTAAAACCACATGCCAAAATTTGTATATAGATGCTGAGTACTATAAGAGGTCAACCTTTGAAATCTTAACATTTAAAAAATTCTAGGTAAGACAGTGGAGGGTCTATTTTTAAGAAATATAATGGATGGGAAACTGGTAATTATAGCTCATCTAATTAACATTTGTTCCAGATAGGATATCTGAATTAATCATTGGAAATGAAATGCTTGATGGTTTAGAGAAAATTTGGCAATGAAACAATCTTACCAAGGGATTATTTGCCAAACAAAACTCAGTGTTCTTTTTTTTTTTAAACCTCTAATAGAGGAGATTATGAAGCAGCTTTTGCTGTTTCCCAGGATCTAACTGAACTTTGAGAAAGGTTTTGAGATCACATGATCAGCTTCTTGCTGAACTTGACTGAGTGTACTTAAGCAATTACTGAGGTGGAGAATCGGATATCAGATGGTAAGTGAAGACTAGGGTTTCACTGGACGGCAACATCCAGCTATAGGGCTATTTCCCTGACTCTTTGAGCCTTGTCAAGGCATGGAACTCTCAGAATAAATAACAAAGGAGCAAGTCAGCAGAAACAAGGGCCACATAACTGGCCATTTGTAGTCTGAGACCACCAAGAGGCTAATGAGTGTAATGGAGAGGAGAAAAGGATATTTCTACAGCATAGCCAACAAACTGCTGCCTAATTGCCTCAATAAGCAAGCTCTCCACCTGTAGTTCTATGAGAAATATCTTAATATTTGGCAGACCCACCTTTTAATGGAGTAACGCTAACAAATAAATGTTTTTATTCTTCTACAATGGTTGAGTAAGTATTACTTTGTAAATACAGTTTATTTTATATGTAAATGTGTCAAAACAGCTTCTTAGCTAAAGGCAGTGGGTGATAATAAGAGTTCTTGGTAGTATGTGGCAGCATAGCCACCACTTAGTGCCATTAATGACACACAGATAGTGGCATCAAACATAGCTGGTAATGAATCCTTTTTCATCATCTTGACATAAAAGTTAGGACTGAAGAATAGGTTTCATCCCTAAAGAAAACATGAGCACATAATTCCGATGCATGGATTTAGAATATTTTTGGTATATTTTCATCTTTTAATCTTGCTGCTCTCAAATTGATTGGGCTGTGGTCCTTTCAGATCTTACCTCTCTCTCTCTCTCTTTCTCTCTCTCTATTCCTTCCAATGGAATTCGGATCTCTATGTGTTCTTAAAATGCGGTGCCACTCCAAGAATAATTTACTTGCTTTGTCTCCCTCTCTAGCAAACGTTGTCTTTTACCCCATCATCCAGCAAATAAAGAAATCCTGGGAAACACCCCTCCTTAAGATCAAACTTTTTCAAGTTTGATGAAAAATCAGCAATCATGAAATCAGCAATCAGTCTTTCTTCTGTGACTCCATTTTTCTTATATCTTCCCATTACCCTTCACGCTCTTCCACCTCACATTATCAATGTCTTCTCTTAGGATTTAATCCTAAGATGTAAATAACAGCCTATGGAGGGGGTCAAAATAATATTTATAGTCCCAAAGAAAGAAAAGCACTTAACCATAGAAATGCAGAAACAGTGGTCCAATTTCAATCACTAGTCAATCACATGAGAAACAAGTTTGGGCGAACTAGAAAGTCTTTTCTAATAGTACTGAAATTATCCTACATCGTGATTGTCTTTCCTCAAAGACAGACACTAACCTTGCCCTCACTTTCAAAAACATGATTGTCCAACAGTGTGACAGAAAGGAAGAAAGAAAGAGAGGGGGTCAGAGAGAAAGGCAGGCAGGAAGGAAAGAAGGGTGGGGAAAAATAAGGAAACAACAGATGGTGGAGAGAACAAGTCTCTGGAGGCTTTTATTTTTTATCCATCTGTCCTAATATTAACACTACATATTTCCAGCTTTCTACCTGTAAATTATTAGACCAGAACTAATATGCCATCCTTACTTTTTATTCCTAACCAATATCTGTATTCAGAAGTATATCAATCTATTTCGAATCTCTCAGTATCCAGTGACCTGCCACCTCCTCTCTCAAATATAAAAGAACAAAAGCTGAGGTCTTGATGATTTCCTCCCTCCTGACACCCCTTAGTTACTTCCAATGCAGCTTGTAGTTTAGACCACAAAGGAAATTAAACTAATAGACAGCAGATCCTACAGGCCCTAGCAGCCATTATATGCAAGCTCTCCAACTCTTATGCACTTCAAAAGCATGGGGATTTTGACTCTCATTCTCTCTTTCCTTCTTTTCAAATTAGCATTCACCAAAATAAAAAAGGAAATGAAATTATATAAACCACTTTCATGAAATATTGTTGGTCTGGCATACGTTCCTAGTAATCTGCATGTATATTCATTTTTAGGGCTTAAGGTATTATGATTATACCTCACATTTTTAAGCTAAAGTGGATTTTAAAAATAGGAGAAACCAGAGAAAAAGAAGAAAATATTGGTATTATGGATGAACCTTCAATTCTAAAAGGTTTTCAATGCCAGTATTTTCAGGGATTGCAAATCAGGATAGTCTCACACAGAGGCAGTGGAAGTCATTGGGTTTTGGAAAGAATAAAAATCCTTCCAGTATGGTTTTCCCAGGTCTTGTGGATTTGAACAAGATCATTAAGGTTATTTGGACTTGGGTTTTGTGGTTAATATGTGATACAGGGTATGTTACACAGTGATCCTTCGGCGTTCAGGTCAACTATGGCTATCATTCAAGGGGCACTTCTTTTTTGGCAGCACAAATTTCCATAAAGAAATCTCTGGAAGATCCAAGTTAGTTACTAATGACAGAGTAACCTCTATGTCAAGTAATATACTTGATCAGTTTTGCATGTGCTGTTGACTGACAGCAGCTCTGGTATTCTCTAAGGTACAATACACAAGCTTCAAAGAACATAGAAACCTTTCTTCTTCCAAATTATTGGTAGAATGAAACACACATTTAACCAATATGTGTTTGAAAGTTAAGAATCACTTTAGGAGAAATTTCACATTTTGGTGCCTATTCTCTCTTAGTTCTTTTTCTTTTTCCTATTACAAATAATCTCCCTCAGATATTTTATCCTTAAGGTAATTTATATCTCTGAATGATTCAGTTCAACTCAAACCAAAAATTACTGAACAACTAATGTATTCCTGACATGGTGCTAGGGCAATGGGAAGATAAAAATGGACAGATACTGTAAATGACCCCATAAGATCTTACATCTTCTGAAAGTGTCTGTTCAGCTCCTTAGCCCATTTATTAGTTGGGTTGTTTGTTTTTATTTTATTTTATTTATTTATTTTTTTTGGTGTTAAGTTTTTTGAGTTCTCTATATATCTTGGAGATTAGTGCTCTATCTGATGTGTTTGAAAGTCAAGAGACACTTTAGGAGCAGTTTCATATTTGGGTGCAAAATTTTGCTCCCAAAAGATAGGCTCTATCTTCACCGCATTGATTGTTACTTTTGCTGAAAAGAAACTTTTAGTTTGAATCCATCCCATTGGTTGATTCTTGATTTTATTTCTTGCGTTTAGGAGTCTTGTTAAGGAAATTGGGGCTTAATCTGACATGATGAATACTTGGGCCTACTTTTTCCTCCATTAGGCACAGGGTCTCTGGTCTAATTCCTATGACCTTGATCCACTTTGGGTTGAGTTTTGTGCATGGTTAATCAACAAATTAATGAAAAATGGTCAACTTCTCTAGTAATTAGAGAAACGCAAATAAATATCACTCTAAGATGTTATCTCGTACCATTCAGAATGGCAGTTATCAAGAATACAAACAACAATAAGTGTTGGTGAGGATGTGGGACATTGCTGGTGGGACTACAAATTGGTGCAACCAATCTGGAACGCAGTATGGAGATTCCTTAGAAAACTTGGAATTGAACTACCATTTGACCCAGCTACCCCACTCCTCAATCTGTACCCAAAGGACTTAAAATCAGCATACGACAGTGACACAGCCACATCAATGTTTATAGCCCACTAATTCACAATAGCTAAACTGCAGAACCAAACTAGTTGCCCTTCAATAGATGAATGGCTAAAGAAACTGTGGCGTATGTACACAATAGAATATTACCCAGCCTTAAAAGAGAATAAAATTATGACATATGTAGGTAAATGGATGGAGTTGGAAAATACCATGCTGAGCAAAGTAAGCCAACCCCCCAAAACCAAAGGCCGAATGCTCTCTTTGATAAATGGATGTTGATCTATAATGGGTGGGGGAAGCATGAGATAAATGGAGGAACTGTGATTGGGCAAAGGGGAGGGAGGCTTGGGGCCAGGGGAACGGGGGCAGGAAAGATGGTGGAATGAAATGGACATCATTACCCTATGTACATGTATGACTGCGCACATGGTGTGATGCTACATTATGTACAACCAGAGAAATGAAAAGATGTGCAGCAATTGTGCAGAATAAATCAAAAGGCATTCTGCTGTCATATATACCTAATTAGAATAAGCCAATTAATTAAAAAGAAGGAACATTCTGGAAACAATAAAAAAAGATCTTACATCTTGTCCATATTCAACTAGATGATTATTTCCATCTTTCGGGATCAACAATTCAAAGTGATGGTCAAAGCTAGGGCACTTTTTTTTTTTTTAATTTAGTTCTGTGTTCATGTTGGCCTTTTTGTGTTTCCCACAACAAAGATACTGATGTTGTGGCTTCATTTCTCCACCTTGTGAACAAAAACAAGAAAAAGACAATTTGTTGAGCAGCTAGATTGCCAACAGATGAATTTTGCACCTGTCTTTCTCAGATACCTCAAGTAAAGCAGTGACCATTATAATTCTGCAAGGGATAGGAGGATCTAATAGGACATATCGAGGTCTGTCATTCCTGTTGGGTTCTTAGAAAAATGGAGAAAACCTTCCCTGATTTTACTACAAGTTCTCAGAGATTGAGAAAATTTTAAAAACAAGTAAGACAACATAACAATCACTGAATTTAGCTTCCAGTGATTCTTCCATTAATCATAGAATTTATTAAGGTGAGAAGGCTCAACTCTTCATGTGGATAATCGCCCCACGGACTTCTGCCAATGCATTCTTCAGAATAGAATTCAGATGATTGATTTTTCTAGGATTATACTAAGGGAGGTGAGAAGGTTCTGTGTAGGAATGACTATAGACAGCAGCACTACCTAAATTAAATACTAGGTGAATCATATACGTAATTTAAGAAAAAAATAGTAGCCACAAGACAAAAAGTAAAATGAAGCAAGAAATTGATCTTAATGATATATTTTATCTAACATAATACATCCAAAATATGTTTTATTTGTTCTTTTTAGATATACATGACAGTAGAGTGTACTTTGGCATATTATACATACATGGAGTATAATTTAAACTAATTAGGATTCTATTCTTATAGTTGTACAGAGTTATCCTGGTCATGTATTCAAATACAAGGATAGGAAAATTATATCTAATTAATTCTACTATCCTTTTTATTCCCCTCTCTTCCCTTCATACCCCTTTGTCTAATCCAATGGACTTCTATTCTTCCCCACCCCACCCTCCTCTTCTGTGGGTTAGCATCCACATATCAGAGAGAGCTTTTGGCCTCTTATTGAGCCATAGAACTACAAAATCCTTAACACAGCATAGGATGATACTATGAAATTAATAAGACTGTGCCAAACTTTAATGTTGAAGAATCACTTGATAATGAGAATTTTTATATCATTTAAATAAGATTCAAATAGAAAATATAAAATTCAAATTTCACTTTATGAGCTAATCCATAAGATAACCCAGCTTAAGTCTTCTACTATACTATGACCTAAAGAGAAACTTTATTTAGAAGTGATAAGTAATAAATAATATTCAACTATATTGCCTTACCAATTGCTTACTAATCTGATATTGTTTTATCATAAAAGTACTTTAAGTTCAGATTTTATTTGCCACTGCAAATATCTCCAAACATTTCTACCAACCAGTACTCTGGGTGAAATACAGTCACTCCTATCAATTCAAATGAACATTTCCATAAAGAAAATAGGGAAATTTAAACTCACATTTATATTATAGTGGTATAGGCAAACTGCTCATCAGAAATAACAACAGCTCCTAGTGTAGTCTGGCAATGTAATTCACCAGAGACTTCTGAAGATCAAAACCAACCAGATCTATAATCGTGTATTCAAACATTCTCATTTCGAAAAGATAGATTTTATTTGTTTCTGAAACAGCTAATTTGGTATTCACATAAATATGTCCTTAACTTCCCTTCTAACACAAGTATGAATTCCTCAAAGACCACAAGAGCCAAGTTTATACTTAACTATAGTGGAAAGTTTTGTCAAAGTGATATTTTTCTATTATTGAACTTTTATTTTTGTTTGTTTAAAAACTTTTATATTTTTAAGAAAAATGTTAAATGATTATACAGACAACCAAGGATTAACTGTGTATCCACCCTTTCTGTAATATATTGATAAAGGCTTTAAATGAAAAATTAAACCTCTTTCAAGAGAGTTTTGAATTTTCTAGCATGATTTTCATGTTTTAGGATACTATTGTATGTATACAATTTTCATGACAAAAACTAAAGAAATTGTTGAAAAGGTAGTGGGGTAGTGGGAAACAACTGTTCAAGAAGCCCAGGGCTCATCTCAAGGACTGTCCCTAGCCTGCCACTGGCTGTAGGACCAAAAATGCATTTTAAGTTTTAAAGTCTCAGTTTTCTTGTCTATAAAATTTGGCAATCAAAAATAAATGGACTTCCTTCTGTTCTGTTAATTATTAGAGAAAATATGGTAAAATTTTGATAGATCATCACACATTAAAATGATAAAAGAAGCTTCAAATTTCCAAAGGGCCTAACCTTGAAAAGGTAACCCCTGCCATGTTTCATTGGAGAAATAAATCTGCTTTATTTATGCAAAGCCTAAAAGTGTTTGATTCTGGATACTTTCATTAGGCTCCTGGTGAACACAGATTTGACTCAGTATCACCTTTTCCAAGCTAACCCACACAAAGAGGAAGAAGATTGAAACATGCAAATGGTTGTGCTTAGTCAAATTTGTCAAATAAAGATGTCCCATCATCTTAAATAGACATGAGGAAAGCTGCGATGCTATCATTGAACATATATTTTATCGCAGGAGTAAACAGATTAGTTAACATAAATATACCCCTAAAAGTTGAATACAATACTTTTGGTCAAAATATAAAATTATGTGTATCATAGTGTAAGAAACAAAAAGACACTGATAGTCACTGACAGTACTTATTAAAATGTTCATTAAAATGAGATTAGTCAAAGATTAAATTTATCTTGTATATAGTTATGAAGAAATCTGTTTTTCTACATCATACAATGTCTAGTGTAAATAGTCAAATACTGATCTTAATATTATGAAAACATATTGTCATCAATCACTAAAAAGCTAGAGATAGACAATGTGTACTTACACGCATACATATAGAACATCTTTAATTTTCTTATGAAGTGGTTATTTTGCCTATATAGACTCAATGAGAAACTGGCTTGAAGAACCTGCTTAATATGGAATCAGCTTATAATAGAACACAGAAATAAACGAAAGTCGTTGCTCATCTTCCGAGGAAAAGTACTATGTTTGACTATCATCAGTTTGCAAACAAAAGTTTATATAAAATTCTGTTCCTTGTTAATATGTGAATGTCTAGGCTTTTTAGCTGACATGGGAATCCATCATTCTCTCTTCCTGCTCCTTTCCTTTGATAAATTTTATACAATAGTTAATATTTTAATTGTATGCTACTGGCTCTGGTTCTAAGGGAAAAAATGTCAATTTGTGTCTTGGCATGCCCAGATATACAGCCCTGCATTTATATGTCTATCATTCATCAGTTTTCTATTTTTCTAACAAAATGTTTAAATTTAAGCTAATATGTTCTGCTTGACAACAAACCATATTTATACACGTATATGTACTTAAAAATGTATATATGAGTGTATTTTACACCATCCTATCCCCCATCTTTATAATAAAATGTAGTAGGAATAAAATTTTAAACAGAAAGAACTACTGAGCAAACCAAAAATAATGAAAAGTCAAAATATGCACACTGTGCAAAAACATAGTCACATAGAATTTGCCTTGTATAAACTTCACCCTGCCAATGTGGGTTTTAACATATTTCCATGGCTTTAAATAGGAAAACATCTTAAAGTGCAGCCCATGGGAAACCCAAGCTTGATTAGTTTTCCCTTTTACTACAGCCTGCAGAGTGTAAAACACAGCACATCAGAATTGAATTTGTCATCTCCAGACCTCACAGGAATTTTAGGAACTAAATAGTTAGGAAGCCATCCTGGTACTTCTCTTTGCTTTAATCAAAGTCGAAGTTTCAATTTAAACATTCAGGAAATCTCCCTTATTTAAAGCAATCAACTCGTTGCTGACAGGGTCTGGCCTTACTGTGTTTAATTTTTTGGCATCAAGAAAAACTTGATTGGACACAGCCAGTGCATGAGTGGTCCTCCTCTGCCCTCAAAGAGGAGAAGAATTCCAGATCTTTGCTGCCTTGAACACAAGTCTAGAGATATTGGTGCCTTTTCAAATCAGCAATACATTGACATAAGTCTTAATTGGAAAACGGAGCTAATGTTTAAAACCTGTGTGGGATTTCAGATTCCAACGACTATCCCAGCAACAAGTTGTGAAAGAATATTCTCAGACAAAAGTGATCAAGACTGCATTCTATTTTCAAAATTTAATTTACTATAGATTTAGTGGAAAGCCAATTTTGGGAATCACAGGTGGGAAGGAGTTGTGGCATGCTTAAAAAGGTAGGTACCAGAGTCTCCCAGGAAAATATATTTAAGGAACAGTCTCATTTAATACATGCAGATGCTAATGCACAAGTAGAGATTGAGGTAGAAACAGACAATGTATTACACTAAGAAATATGGAGGAGAAAATAGCTAACATATAAAACTAAACCAATTACATTAACACTGAAGAATATTATAAAGTCTGAAAAACAACTCATGCAGGCAAGAGTTTGCATCTATTCACAGGACTTTCAATGGCTAGTTTTCTTCCATTGAGCTCTCAAAGATGGGAAACTTAATGTGCAGCCTCTTTCATTTCCTTGCCCCATGGCTCGGCATTATGAGGAAACTTCCACACTAGATGCAAGTCTCATTCTTCACAACCCTTTATGAGACTTTTCTAATAATATGTTTTTCATAATGGAAAACCAAGAGATGTGATGTATTATGCAATAAGTTAGCTGGTGCTTGTGAAAAGATGATCTAGAACATTCTATATTAAAACATTTTGCACTTTTAAGAAGTCAATTGTTGAAATAAAAATTAAATGTAAAATTTCAGTAAAAATATTTCATGTTGCCAAAATGTTTTAAAATGCACAAGATGTTAGGGTGCCTTAAAAGCCAAATTCAGTACAGGATTCTGTTATTTCCCAGAATAGTTGTTTGACTTACATATTAATGTTAAGAATACCATAACAAAGTATAGTAGTAGCTGGCTTGAACAACAGAAATCTATTTTCTCACAATTCTGGAAGTAAGAATTTTCAGATTAAAGCCTAGAAGAGTCCACATTTAGGGAGAACTCTTTCCTGGCTTATTGGGTACTTTCTGGCTATATGGTCACATGGGTTTTTCTTTGTGCTCACTTAAGGTGGGATGGGGGGAGTCCCTCTGTATAAGGGAGCCTATCATCTCAGGGACCCACCCTCATGACTCCATGTAGCCTTAATTAACTGCATATCATTAAACCCTATCTCCATATAGAGTAACTTGGACGGTCAGGGCTTCCACACATGAAATTTGACAGGCACAAGTCAGTTCACAGTGGCCCATTCACAAAATCTCAGCTATTTGTTATAGATTCTCTTTCTCACTATGAGTTCCTAAATTATATCTTCGCCTTCCAAATGCACACATGTATATAATCAGAGATAAACTACATTCTTGGAAATTAACCTGTGCCTTTGTGTATTGCAGCCCAGAAACCTGATATGTTTTCACTGGAATATTTAATCTTTCATCGTTGCTACTGAGGAAAAAGGAGGCCAATTTAACACATAATTGCGACACTTAATTCCACTCACGTTCCAGTCAAGAGCAGATCCTATACAACAAAAATGTTGACATATTCAGACTCTCTAAACATCAGACTATTGTCCAAAAAAAAAAGTCTCATCATTATTATAGTGAATAATTTTATAATTTTTATAAAAATACTTTTCTCTTGCCCAGGTAAAAAGAAAAATGTGTGGAAATCACACAAAATGTGAGAAGAGGTATTACTCATTTTGGGGATACAGTAAAATGCTTGTTATATCTTTCTCTTTCCCTTTCCCCATGGTGCACCACAGCTCAAAACCCAAAGGCAAAGAAATCACTTAACTAAGATATATCCCATACATCACAAAAATGCTGCTGCCTTTCCTGAAAGATGATGTAATATTTAAGGCGAGTATATTGTATTACTAGGTTTTCTGTATTTTCCCTTGTAACTGTCACCATTTGGATGTGATAAGTGAGGACAACTATTTGATATACAGTATTTTATTTCCTAGTCATGCATCATTGGAGCCAGAGCTTCTCCCGAGTGTGGTCCGGAGGGCCCAGGGGCTCTCTGGTTAGCCTATAATGAGTCACGAGGAGAAAGAACCTGACTGGGGCAGGGGTATTGAGCAGAGAGTGACGGCTGCAGAAAGCCAGCGAAGTCCTGGTAATTCTTACTTACAAAAGGGGGGCAAAGAGCAGAAGAGTGACAAGTCCAAAAGATTTATCATCCAGGTGTCATGGATGGCAGACAGACCTGATGCTTTTAAACCTTAAGACCACTTTTCTATCCCAGGGCTCTCATTTCTTCCTTTTAGAAAGCCATGGGACCTGGGTTTCCTGTTCTTTCCTCCAAATGCTCTGCACTGTCTGCTTGGCATTTCCAGTCCCCTACCCCATCCCAGGCTCCCAACAGAACAGGCAAGATCCTCTCAATGTTCCTCTTCCATATTGTCACCAAGGACAAGATCTTTTCTGTTTCACCATGTTTCCTGACAATGACTAGGAAGGAAAGCAGAAAACAAAAATAGTAGCAAACAAAAAAAAAAAAAAAAAAAAAACTATAGGTATACCAGAATTCCCACACCTAATAACCAGATTTCTGCTCTTTACTTTTATTTGGGGATTTTGGGAGCAGGGCTCCACTCACCTCTTTCTCCCTGCAAGGACAGCAGATTCAGTCCACTAAGGGAGTCACTGAACTGGGCTAGTACTGAGGGGAATCTCATCCCCTCAGTATTTTGTCTTTTTAATGTGTTTGTCATGAGTGGAACTAGATTAAATGGCTTGTGCCCCTCACTAGAAAGGTGTTATAGAAATTTCCAATCTGATTTATTTTTTTAATGCCTATCATCATGATAGTTAAGAAAAGTCTTGAATTCATTTTCAAAGTTTGGATATATGCTTTTTAATACACTACATAAATGATAAATGGGAGGTTGGGAAACTTTAGCTTGGCTTACTCTGATGAACCAAAAAAACAAGATTGAGCTCAAGCTTACTGGCCAGTTAGGATTTGGTCTCATTTGATGCTGAGTCAGGGAGCTTGACAAGTCACAGCCATCTTTTATTTAACCAATGGAGAAACGAGCAGAAGTGAAACCTTGTTGTCCTTAAGAAGAGTTGCAGGATTTTAATGCCAACAGCTCTTTCAAGTTGGGATTTATGAACACTTAGCCAGCAATAAATTCTACCAGATATTAGCACCCAAATTCTATTTCAATGAGATCAGTATCTCGAGCAGGGCCTCTTGCAGAGGGAACCAAACAGTATCCAACAGTGGATTACTATCCCAAGGGGAAAAGTATGTAGAGGTAAATTGCAGTGCAGTCAGACAAGGGCCTGTGTTCTAGGCTGTCTCCCACTGAGTTCCTGTTTCTGCTTGGTGAGCTCCCAGTCTAGAGGGAAGGTGTACCAGTGCAAGATATGCATCTTCTAGAAGCTTTCCTGCAGCTCACCTCCTGACAAAGCCTGATGGGCTCGACCTTCACTGATGCTTTGACCTTCTTGTATCAAAGAAAAGGGAGCTTTGGACCACCCTGCAGGTCTCACCTCCCAACACACCCGAAACATTGCATTTCGAATGTTTCCAACTTGAGAATGAAAAACAAAATCATAATTTTAATTTTAGCATTATGAATCTGCTAGAAAATAGGGGCCCTGGAATAGCTGTATGCTAAAAAACACTGGTCAAAACCACCATGAGACTTTTTTTAAAAAAAATAAGAGGTTACGCAAAGTTCTGGCTCCTCTTCCATCCCAGCTGCTGTCTCACCGACCCCTTCACTATTCTCAGGGCCGGAAAGGCTTCTATACACAGGGTCATTTGTGGTCAACATAAAGTAGACTGTAGACTTGGCCCTACTTGCTTTGTTTTGTTAAAAATAACATTAATACACATTCATTGTAGAAAATTTGGAAAACACAGAAAAGCATAAAGAAAATAGATCCACCTGTAGATCCACCACTCCACTCATTTCCTTAACTACTTACCAAAAAGCCAACAGAGGGATTAAAAGAGCTGATACATATCCCTAAAGTTTTCTGGTTCCTTTTTATATAGTTGGTACCCAAATATTTACTTAAAAAGGAACGAGCAGCCACGTAACTAAGCCAAAGAACTGTCTTAAAATCACAGCATCTTAGAGGTAGGATAGACATTAATGGCCATCTCTTCCCATATGAAACACTACCCAGGAATCTCTTCCATGTTACCTCTAAAAGAGTGTGAGCCAGATTCAACTCACTGTCACCAGAAATGATTTTCCAGATAGTTGGCTCAGTTGTATGAAGTTCAATTTTCTAAGAAGCTCTTTCTATCTGAGGTACCTCTTACCTGTTTGTCCTCATCAGTACTCTGGAGCAACATAAGATAAGTTTAACTCTTTCTGTGTTTATCTTAGCAATCAACCATCGAGTTCTCTCAAATGTTAAGCAAAAAAACAACCTTTCTGGATGTTTTACCTTTAATGAACTCTGCTTTGTTCAAACATGGTGTCCACAAATGAACAAAGAACTTTCCTTTTAATGAATAAAATGGAGATATCATGTCATCTTCTGTGATATTGACAATGAACATCTATCAATATCAACCTAACAGCAAAAATACAGTAAAAAAAAATTCTAATTATCATAATGCCAGATTCAACCTCACTAAACACACCCTTTATTGCAGATGTCCACAGTGACATTGGTCATAATAACCCTATTCCACTAGCAATGAAAGGACTCCTAGACAAGTTTAATGGCTCCAGATATGTTGTGATGGTTAAATTTATTGTCAACTTGTCTGAACTATGATGCCCAGATATTTGGTTGAACATCCATCTAAACAATGCTATGGAGGTATTTTTAAAGATGTGATTAAATCTGCAGACTTTGAATAAGACTCATTACCCACCATAATATTGTTGAGCCTCATCCAATCACTTGGAGGCCTTAAAAAAGTGAAGGAATTCTGCCTCTGGATTGCCTTTGTACTCAGGACTGCAATTTTAATTCTTACTAGAATTTCAGGCCCACTGGTTCGCCTTACAAATTTCAAGCTATGTGATCATGTGAGCAAATTCCTTAAAATCAGTCTTTTTATCCCCCACCCCGTTCTCTAAATCACATAGATCCACGTGCCAACTTTTATTCTAGATCCTTATTTGTGTTTTTTTGGTGCTTTATTCCTGATTTCTTTTTATCTCATCTTGTTTTGTAATTTTCACTTACAATGAAATATCTTTAAGGACATGAAACACATTTTATTTTTAAGAGTTCTTCTAGAACTATGCTCAGCCCTGGGGGCTTCTTAATAAATATCCTTCATACTAACTTACTCATTTTACATCTGCTTGCTTGTATGGATGAAAGAAAGAGCTAGAGATAGAATTCACAATAGTTTTCAGACCATTAAGTCCCATTTGGATATTGTTTTAAGACCACTGAGAACCTCTAACTATTGCATTATATCAAGCTTCTATTGAGACTGACTTCCAGAGGGTCCATTTTGAAGTTTTTAAAGTTCTTAATGGTCACATTATGTGCAATTGTGACATGAATCATTATTTAAATGCAGATTTTGACCAGAAAGTCTGGGTTAAGCATGAAATGCTACATCTCTAACAATCCACTCAGGATGCTAAACGTGCTGGTCTAATCACAGAACAATAGCCTAGTAGAGAGAATACAGGCCCTGTTATCAAGGGATCCAAAATCATGGTTCTCACTTGCTGGTTATGGACAATGTCTAGAATATTAAATATATGAAAGCACATAGAGTAGTTTCTGGAACTTAATAGGTGTTTAGTAGTCTTAACTTCTTTCCCATTTTGTGAATGATTATCCTTATCTACATGTGTTATACCACTCTTCATAGCAGCTCTTTAGACCTAGTCAGTGTCTAAAAAGAATATTTTCTCCTGAATATGTGAACTGTTTTCTTTTAAATTATGTTTTGGTTTTTAAAATGAGAAATTATTTTTGTTCTCCATGTGTGTAGTATGAATAACTCCATAACGTGGTCATACCACATTTCATTGCATGTGCTTTGAAGCTGACTAGACCTAATTGTGCAAATCTTTGTTCTGCCACCTATTAGTGGAGAACTTGTACAATTTCCTCTCTTTGAACTTCTTTTTCCTCATTTTAAGAAAATGAGAAAATAATTATCTAGCCTACCAAGTTACTATGAGAAATTAAGTGAAAGTATGTAAGAAAGTGAGGGCCTAATTCACAGTAAACATTAATGTCTGATATTTTGTATCTTAAGGATAAAGATGGCAAAACTATGAAAGAAACTTACACAGTCTTGACTTTTCTGTTCTGTCAGAGTCATGGTCATCATAGGAAAAAGATGCACTCAGACCTAGGATGGGCACATTTGGGTAGAAGATCTGAGAATGTTAAATCCCTAGAGTTCCTTGTATCCATTGTCTATCAGAAAAGTATTTTTCCCCCTTTTCAAGAAGAGAGCAGTCTCCTTTTCCTTGCAAAGTCTTAACTTCAGGCAGATCTCTTGCAAAACAATGCTCATTTTACTCAAGATTCATCCCTTCCTTCCTTATTACCACAACACAATCAGTAGGGGAAGATTGTCATGCTGACCATCTCAAATGGGGAAATGCAGCCCCTGCCTTGAGAAGAAAATAGCTTATGCATCAAATAATTGTTATACCTGGCAAGAATAGAAGGGGAGGAATCAGGAGACTATGTATGTCTAGGAATGGTTCTTAAGGACGTAGGACAACAAAGGAAGAAAAACACAAAGGGAAGTACATTATAAGTTTGTTCTGTCATATTTATTGATAGATGTGACTAAAGGTTCAGTGTTGTATAAATCTACTATTTCTTAAAAAAAAAAACAACATAATCTCAGTGACATGCCACAATGAACATTTATTTCTCACTCTGCTGAGGTTTGGCTGATACAGCCTGGACTTGGCTGAACTTGCTTCAAAATGGGGGTTCACCCAGATCCACAATTCACATCTTTCATCTGCATTGAACCAATGCTTATTCAAGACATGGTCTTCTCATAGCCAAGGATAGTAGGAGGGTCAGCCCAAATCTGCATTCAAATTTCAGACCTCTGATCATATCATGTTCAATAGTATTCCAATGTTACACAAGCCATGTTGTCAAGCCTAGCATTCTAAGTATCTGAAAGATATAAATTATTTTCATTATTTGCATATGATGTTTTTGTCTACCTAGAAAACAACATATATATTAGAATAAGAGACCATAGCAAAATGTCTAGATATCAAATCAATGTTTATAGGGAATTACATTATTATTCATAAGAAAATAATATTTAAAACATAATCTTGTAAAATGATACCACCTACAGTTGAAATAAAAAGGCAAAGGTTTAAAAATACAAATATAACAAAAGATACACAGGATATGTATGGATAAAATTCTTAAAGATGCTAAAGACCTATGAACTTAAAGATATAGCACGTGTTCAAGTTAGGAAGATTTAAAATCACATCAATACTTTACAAAATTTTGAATTTAATTTTAAGAACTCAAGTAAAACCTTTTCAATAGTTCGGCAAATTATTCTAAAGATTGCACAGAAGAACAAAGACATTGAAGACACTAAACAAAAGAATAAACAAAGAAAAATAATGAGAGAAGAAAGTTAAGACATCCTACTAGATAGCTACTAGATCTACTATAAAACTAATAAAGGAAGACACTGCTGTATTAAAATTGAGATGATAAATCTGTCTACAGCCAACATTGAGACTCTGCTAGGGGCTGGGAAAATTGGTCATCCATATTCTCAAAATATGAAATTGAATCTCAGGGCTGGGAATATAGCTCAGTTAGTAGAGTGCCTGCTTCTCATGCATAAGGCCCTGTGTTCAATCCCCAGCACCACACACACACACACACAAAAAAAAAAAAAAAAAAAAAGAAATTAAATCTCTATGCCACAGCCATGCCATCCATCACTTAAAGAACAATTCTAATACATTAAAGACCTAAAATGTGGAACGTAAAACTTTTATATTTTTGAAGATAACCCAAGAGGAAACTATTACAAATTTAGGCTATGAGAAATTTTACGTAACATGCAGCTGCAGAAAAATTAACTACATAAAACTGACAAATTTGACAGCAATTAACATGCCCCCTTCATTTTTTAAAGGAGGTCACTATGAACAAGAATTTCCCCAGATAGTACCTATGTAAGTATCAAGTGGATTCCTATGCTGTGATGTGAGAAAAGTCCAAGGCAGGAAGCACAAGATCAGAAACACAGGGCCTAAAGCAATGCATGGACAGAGTGCACCTGCCCAGTGCTGATTACAGCACCTGTGGAACTGGGCCCTGTGTCAATGGCTGGACAAGAGGTGGGAATCAGAGGATGCAGAGTAGTGTGCAAGCCACCACGAGAGCTGATTTTTCCAAAATTAGTCATAATTATTTTCTGCTTTTTTACAAGTTTTCATCTAGTTATTTTATTAGATATCAAAATTATTATTTAGGGGATTGTGGCTCAGCAGTAGAGCACTCACCTAGCACATCTGAGGCACTGTATTCAATCCTCAGCACCACAAATAAATAAATAAATACATGTCTATTAAAAAAGAAATAATATATCACTTTAAAATTATTATTTGATAATTCAATATCACACGTTGCTTGTAGTTTTTACTACAGTGCCCTTTTAGTGGTGAATTGTCTTAGAGACCTTTGCCTCTGAGCTCTTTGGTTTATCTGTATCCAAGAAAAAACGATGAACTAAATTAAGATGCTTACTTTCAGAGAAGAATGATGCTTGTTTGTACTAGGAGTGAGAAGGTAGTACTGGACTTGAACAAATTTATCTTTCTTGGAAAGTTCCTGGGTTAGTCCTGGAGTTTTTTATTCATTTCTCCCATCTTGTCCTTGGCCCAGGATGGTTTCCTATTTGTAGCACAATACAGGCACTTGTCTCACCATTAAGTTACTTTTGAGTTTGTTCATGGTTCCACTTTCAGCAGGTTTTGTGTTTTGTTTTGAGGTGGCAGTTTCTTAAGAGTTTTCTTTATTTCCTGCAAGCCAAGAAATCTGATATAATTGTTTTATGAGGATTCATTTTTTTTGTTTTCCTTAGGATGACCCTTCGGAGTACCTGGTCTGCCAAACCAACAGAAGCCAAACCCTGGGTATGTAATTTTGGAGAGAACCAGGCAGTCTATGGTTGGCTCTCAAACAACATCAATACCTACCTTCCTTTGTATTAAACATGCCATGTTTACTGGCAGCTAGGCCCTGCCATCTTTCATCACCTCATTTGCTTTAATCTCTTTCATGTAGAATTTTTAAGGAATCTGTCTAGTACTTCATATTATATACACAAAAGACACTAACCCTAAAGGAAATCATTGATTGAAAAGATACATTAAAACTAAGAACCTGTGTCTATAAAGAAAGTGAAGAGATGAGCCACAGAGTGGAACACAGTAGGTGTGATACATACAGGTGCTTGACTAAGGAATCACACACCAAATCTAAACAAGATACGAGCAGAACATTGATAGGAAGACCTCCCAGTAGAAAAATTGGCAAGAAATGTGACGGTACTTCAAAGAAGAAATAGTCTAAAGTGCCAGATAAGTATCTGGAAAATGACTGATTGCATTGATAATCGGGAAAAGGCAAAAATCAAAATAAATACACCACATACACTCACAAGATCTGTTAACTAGAAAACAGCTGACAGTCACAAATGCTGGTATAGGTAGGTGGAAAGCAAACGGAACTCTCAGAACTGAATGATTGGATTGTAAATCAGAATAATTCTTTGGAAAATCATGTGATTTTACTTTCTACAATTAAATTCACACATAACTTATTGATTCAATAGGATGACTCTTACTGTATATATACACAGTGGGAATGGGTGCATGAGAACCAAGAAACATGAACAAGAATGTTGCAGTAGCATTGTACTTAGTAACCCTAAACTGGAAACAACTAAGAAGCCCAGAAGTAGAGTAAATTTTAAAAGTTCTGGTATATTCATAAAATTCTTATGTATAAATTTGGTTTTGTTTCCAAAACCAAAACTGAATGAATCTCACAAACTCAAGATGGAATGAAATTCCCAGAAAAAAAATAATGTACACTAAATTATTTCATTTTTATAAATTTTAAAACTGCTGTGTCAAGCTGTAGTGTTAAGAATGTATACTTATATGGTTTCTCTATAAAGACAAGCATGAATGTTTTTATCATAAAAAAGTAATGAAAATTTGGAAGAGGAGGAATTAAGAGAGAGTGACTGCTGTACTCAAGAAGGTGATTCCGAGTCCTGGCTATATTCTATTTCTTTCTAAATCATGACTACACGGGTGATCACTTTATAATAAATCATTAAATTTAACATTTTATCCTATTTCTTCCTTATACATATTTATAGCTCATAATAAAAGCTAAAAACTAATCTAAAAATAAAATTAATTTCAGCTTGAGAGTCAACAAATCACCTTTTGTTGTTTTTCTTTTCAGACTGTGAAAAGTAGGAAATGATATGTGAAATATAGAATATTTCATCCTGAGAAGATGATTCATACAATGTGGATATAACAGAAGTTCATGTGTTTGTGGGTTTTTTGTTTTGACTTTGTCCTTAAAAGAGACTGAGCAGTAGTATGTTGTAAACAGAAATGTTTTCTTGAAGGAGGCTGTATTTTTTCTCTTTCTTTCCCTTTCATACTTAGAAAACACACACTGAATTAAAAAATAAACTACTACAAAGGATTCTTTGCCATACAAAAGTAACTGAAATTTAGTATGAGTACGTGTTGACCTCTCCTTCTTGAGTTTGTACTTTCTGTCTTCAGTTTTCCCCTTTTCTTTTAACAGTTTCTTCAAGTTACAAGTACCCCCACACAACCTTAATTCAAGTGCCTTTAATTATAAGTTGGAGTGCATGTTTTCCCATTTTCTCTTTCTTTAAAATTTCCCAACAATGATGACCTCATTGCTATTCTGAAGTTCAAAACCACATGCACAGCTACTAATCCAAGGTGGATTTGTGCCAAGTGTTGCTCCTGTCCTCAGAACGCAAGAGCACTAATAGAACTATGATTGTTAAAGTCCCTGGAGGAGGAGAACCTTAAACTTTCATGCATATCTTCTGCCCAATCCACTTTTGCTCAAGCCCAAGGTTGTTTTCAAATTACTATAAAAGTGGAATTAGTTTCGTGTGTTGGTATGGCAGTTCTATTTATACTCTCATTCCCAGGGTATAGATACCTTCAGTTACTGAATAAAACTTCTGTTCATATCAAATGGATTTCTATGGAAGAGAGGCTTATGGGATCTGACATCTATTAAATAATGTATTGAATTAACTCCCCCTCACAATACCCAATACATCACTAAATCCTACTAATTATTATTCTCAAAAGAACTCAAGCTACCACCATTTCTTGCTCACATCATTGCAATGGCTTTCTTACTGGTCTTGCTGCTTGGAATCTTGATCCATTTTGAGTGATATATATTGTGCATACAAAGCTAAAAATATTCTCTCCTTCAGCCTGCTTAAAACTTTCTTCTTTCCCAAGTGACCCAATGTTCTCAGGATAAAGTTCTTATTCATTAGCCCCCCTTCTGATGATGTAAATATGCTCTGCGCTACAGTATCCTGAATTGCTATAATTGCTCAGAATGGGGCATATTCTCTTTTCTCTGTGCATTGTTCTACTACCTACCACCCATTTCTATGCCTTCTCTTTCCCTCTCAGAAGTTCATATGGTTAATATTTATTTTCTGTTTAGTCTTTCAATCTCACCATAGATGCCACTTTTTCTGGGTTTCCTTCTCTAGTACCCAAGTCTGGACTACGGGCTACACTATATGTGTCTTATAAAATTCTATACTTAGCCCATAATGGTCTTATTGCTTTGAATTAGCTGTCCATTTCCTTGTCTGTCTATACGTATCAATAAGCATTTTGGCTGGCGCTGTGCGGGCACAGCCTGGGTACCCACTCTACTACTACATATAATAACTGAATGTTAGCTGCATGAAAAGTTTTGACTAAATGTGGGTTTCAAAAAGTTATAATATTTTTTAATACTAAATAGTACTTAATATTAAGGAACTCTGGAAGAATGATGAGACAAAGGATATATAACAGGATGCTACTTTTCATGATGAACTGAAATAATGATCCATATACCATAAACATGTGGAAAAAATGCTTTAGGGAAAGATGTGCTTCAAGAATCTTACCAAATTTTGAGAAAACCAAACCAACATTCAAAAGGGAATTTTGTCTCTAAAAATGGAGTTTTCACACTCTAAATCAGAATACATAAAATTTTATTATAAATCTTTTTACATAGTCACTTTAAGATATTAAAAAATAAATTGTGTTTTATTTGACAGAAGGAATTATTCTCCTGAAAATCAATAAGCTCCTTGAGAAGAGAACTGGGCTAAAAAGATGAAATATATGGTCTCTACATCTATAAATGCATCTCTTTGGAATGTTTTGATAGAAAATGCAAACTCGTTCAAACCAGGAAGAAACTGATACAATGAATTTTAAAGGTACAGTGAACTAAAGAATTGACTTTGAATGAAGTCACAATGGCCACATTTCCATTTCTCTGCTCTGTCCTTACTGACCTCTGCCTATGTGGGCTGCTGAATCCTCAACAGGATAAATGGCCATACTAGTTCTAGACCCCACGTTTGCATACTACCATATATTTAAAAGAGCAGAGACTTGTTTATGAGTCCAGTGATCTTTCCTCATGTCTCATTGAACCAAATTGAGTCACATGTCACATGTAAATAATTGCTGTGGCCTCTAATGTCTGCTCTAATGTGGGAAAGCATAATTTTAAATCAACTGTTTTTAAAACATGCTAATACAGAAGGTATGTAAAAAATATAAAGCGTACCTTTATATTATATGGATTTTTAGTGTAATTCAAAAGGAGCTAAAGTCTAGCTTCTAAATGTAAAGGATCACATATTGGCACATAGTTTACATTAATCCAAATAATACATTCAGAGGCTCATCATTTCCCCTTTAGAGAACAATAAAAAAATTAGAAGCAAAAGTTCAAATTGCAAAATGCTGCTCGAATTCAAAAAGTATGACCATTTAAAAAAGATTCTCTGGTTGGTTATAAGAGAGTTTGAAGAAAGTATTAATAAATAAAGCACTCCATTAAAATACACTAAAATAGACTATTAATAAAATGTGTACTTAGCATGTGCAAATCCCAAATTGTAGACTTAGTTCCATTGTCAAATCATTAAAATATACATACCTGTATTGTTAAGTGGCTTCAATCTTGCTTCTCAAGAAACGTAAAAGTACATACACAAAATCTGTTTATAAGCCTTGAGTAAAAAATACATTTAAATTGTGTATTTCACTTTCCTGGCCTCCTCAAGGGATTCATAATCCAAATATGACACTGTGAGCAAGAAAAAGTAAGCAAGACATACAACTCTTTTCTAAATCGAATCTACCTTAAAATACAAAACAAATAATTCCCTTTATTTTGTGACCAACTTGGCTGTGCTGATAGATCCAGCTTGAGCCATATGTTCCCAAGACAAGAGCTTTATACCTTTTCCCTTGCACAAAATCTCATAATATTACAGGTAACATGAAAGTTAGAAATGCAAAGGAAATTTTAAAGCCACATCTATTTTCTTAATTTATTATCTGTATTTAGAATATTTTGCTTAATTATGGTATGCTTTAAATGTAAATTTGAAGTATGCAACAAAAAATCAAATTTAAATGTACTATATTATGTATTATGAAATTTTGCTGAACAAAGCCAGACTTTCTTCAAATGAGTTTATTGTTATATTTTCCTACTTATAATAATCCAAAGTTAACATTGTGTTTTTCCTTTTGCATTCCAGCCTATGTAATTATCCATTTTATCCATTTATAAAATGGAAAATATTATAGTACACAACATACATTTAAAGTTTTTTGTATATTAAATTGTTGCATTAAAAAAGAAACAAGCCAGGCATGGTGGCACTTGCCTATAATCTCAGTGACTTGGAGGCTAAGGCAGGAGGATTGCAAATTTGAGTCCAGCCTTAGCAACTTAGCAAGGCCTCAAGCAAATTAATAAAACTTTTTCAAAATAAAACATAAAAAAGTGTTGGGGATGTGGCTCAGTGGTAAAGCAGCCCCAGGATCAATCCCTGGTACCCCTATCCCCTAAAAAGAAGGAAGGAAGAAAGAAAATAGATTTACTAAAATCATATATAATATTTTAAAATTCTGAACTATGGAAAATTTGTGTGTGTACATTTACACATGCAAAAAAATGGTAAAAGACCGTTAAAAGATCTTCAGTGAAAGGAAACTTCTTATTTTCCTGTTTTCATATGTAGAGTTCACTAAAGTCATCACACTGTGAGCAAGAGACATACTCACAAATCATTTAAAACTGCAGATCCTCCAGCTTCTTCAGTGGCTCTACACTGTACTTATTGCCAAGTTCACTTGTGGTTACCAGAGTCTTGCTTTCCTAGGGCTGAAAATATTTTGTTACTTGAAAAACATGTCACATTATTTACATAAATATAAATAAATTATGTTTATCATATAATTTAGATAAAGAGAGCTTAGGTCAAAATCAAAATAAAAAACAGGTTATTTGCACCAAAAGCAATGACTCTTGGGAAAGTCCAACCGTATTTATAGAACAGCTCTCTCAGTGCTGCTCCAGCCGTGGCTCCATCCCTCCTTTCTTGAAACTCTTCAACTTTACCCAACTGCCTTGACCCATTTGTGCTTTTCCAATAGAACTCCACAGATGGGGTGATCCATAAAGGGCACAGATTTGTTTCTTCACAGTTCTGCAGGCTGAAAGTCCACAATCATGGCGCTGGCTTCTGGTGATGACCTTTTCACTGTGTCCTCATATGGCAGAAGGCAGAGGGCAAGAGACAACAGAAGTGATAGTCCATTCAGGAAGGCAAATCCCTCAGGACTTAAACACCTCCCCCAAAGACCCCACTATTGCATTAGGGATTAAGTTTCTAACATATGAACATAGTCAAGTCATATAACCAACTTTACAATTTCTCCCTCCTACGTAAAAGAGAAGATTCTGTAAAGTTCTTCAAATTTCTAAGAAATGAGAAATAAATAGAGAAATACACAAAATATTAAGATTTAGTCTGCCATTAAATAAAGCCCAAATTTTAAAATTATACCAAATATTTGGGATAGTTAATGGAAATTTCCCCAGCTCATTTCATAAAGGTAGAATATTGTCCAAACCTATAATCTGTGTTATTAAAAAATTATAATTGAATGTGTAAATGAATGAAGTATTTTTAATTGGTATTCACTGCCCATCATATATTGATATGCAAACAACCAACCAATAACCTTACATTCAGACTTTGCCATAACTAGAGCCTCATCTCAGCTGAATACTCATCTTTTGGGCTTAGACTACATTAACTCTCCAAGGCCAGTTTTGTTCCACATCAAGTCACCAGTGCAGTCGTGCCTTTTTGGTTCTGAGATTTGAGACTTGGCCCTATTCTTTTTCATCTGACTGTCATGCTTGACCATCTACCCAGGACTGGCCGGCATCCATTCTTTGAGAAACAACTCTGAACCTGAGTCTCTTTTCATACCTAAGATCCCCTAACTGCTGACACAAATTCTGAGGCTAAAAGTCTCTGACTTGCTTTCGAAGAGGGACACCTGGATAATGACTTGTTTGAACTGTTACTGCTCCATTCTGCCTGATTGTACAGCTTCTCAGAAAGTTAGGTAAATCTTTTCCTTCACTGTCTGAGCAATCTTCATGCCAGCTTTAATTCTGCGTATCAGTTCCTCCAATGAACTCCTTTTGATTACCTTTAATCAAGCAGTGCCTGACAATACCAGACCTTGCTTGTATATTACCTCCCAACCCTTAAACACTAATCTTTGTATGTATCTCCATAGCAAGTTTAAAAAAAAAACTAATGTGACAATACTATTAAGTCAATGGAAATATGTGTATGTCACACATACATACATACATACACACACACAAGCAGATAAACACATACAGACACACACACACACACACACACACACAGGGGACCAAATAATAATGAGTCTATAATTTCCTGAATGGGTAGAATTACAAGGTTTCAACAGTATTAAAAGTGATACTTGATGAATGTTTTTTCAGTAATTGGCAAACAAGATGCCCAAATTTAGTCATGTCTATTTTCCACATTCCATTTGTACTTTCTACTGACAAATCTATTTGAGGGTTTTTCACTATAAAATGCTTCTATTTCTGTTACACTTTTTCTTCTCAGTTTTCAAAAGTGAAGTTTTCTGGATAAAGGTCTTTAGAAAAATCTCTACACTAATTTTAGCCTCACTGTTAAAACTGAAATGTCTTAGGAACATGAATGTAATTCATGGAAAACGATTCAAACAATCACATTTACATTCAACATGCATATCCCAGACAGATCTGAAAGATACTAATAACATTTATTTTCATATTAATGAGCATATTCTGTTTATTTAGCACCAAGAAATCACTTTCTACATTGTTCAGAGAAATAAACAATGTTTTAGGGCAAAAAAGAGATGCCACAGGACCCACAGTGTCACATATATGGCAATGTTTCTGTTAAAAAAAAGTAAATTGCTGTATCATTTGTGAAATGCTTTATGCTATTTTATTCATGTGGGAAGGTTTCTCAAACTAGTTTTTTTCTGACTCTCAATATTATTACCAATACATTTGAGACATATAACACTTAACTCTGACTCAAAAATCAACTATCTACAAAGACATTTTACCCATCTATACTTGTTATTGACACCAACCTACCATGTCTTGCCAGTTCCCATGGCTCATAACCCTCTTTGTATTTTGACCCTTTTTAGCCATTTCCTGTGCAATGTGCCCTCAACTGTCTCTCGGGTCCCCATGCTGCTCTTTTCCTACTGCAAACTCTATCTCTCAAGGCTGGGAGAAGAAAGACAAAGCAATTTGACTTTGAAACATGTAAACAAATCCTTTGCTTTCAAGTATACACCAAACGAAGGTCTATTGCTTTCACTCAAAGCAAAAAACCATGGCAGATGTAGATGAATGAAAGAAGATACATGTGGACCAAGAGATATTTGACTTTGTCTCTATATTAACTTGATTGCTAAGCAATTATGAAAAATAGAGAATAATAATATCAAACCCAAAGGATAATTATGAGGATTACATTAGATTTATTTGTCAATGTGCTTATAGTCTAATCAAGGTAATACATTAGTTTGATTTCACCAAACTTTTCCATAATAATTAGACTCTCATCTCAGGACTAAATGGTATAAGATTAAAATCTTTTACATAATCCTGGTCCAACATTTGTAAATACTTTTACTTAATTACAATGTAGTTTCCATATAAAAGAGTCATTCATTGACCTAGTAACTGACTTTATATGATATTCAGAAAAAAAATTATAATTACAAACACTATTATTTTAATGCAATGTGCTTCACTAAAATAAAAACTAATGGACCAAATTAACAACATCCAAAGAAATATGCAAATTAGGTAAATGTTGTGTTAATATTCTTCTTATGGCTGGGCTTCTTGCCATAAAGTTAACTCTGTGGACAGAGTTAATTGTTTTCTTTATTTTAATTTTATACCATTTTTCTAATGTCACATCCAAGAGTAACAACTTCAAAGCTAGTGGAACTAATACACAGTTCTCAATAAGACAGGTAGTTAAATTAAAAATATTAAATCAATAGCTTTTGTTCATGCTTCATAGTAATAGTTCCACTGGGAAAGTGTTTATTTAAAAAATTCTATTAGAATTCCACCACAACATTTTTTTTAAAATGCAACAAAAATGTCCAGGTTAAATTCAGAACAAAAACAAAAAAAGCAAAAATATAAGAGGGAAGAAAAGTATGGAAAATAATTTTTAAAGAACTAATTCTTAATTTCATCTTGCATAATAATTGAAAAGAAATTTTAAAAGGAGGGAAATCATCTAACCAGCAATCAAAACATACTGTAAAGCTACATTAATTCAAACTCAGATAATGACCCAAGAATAGATATAGTAGTAGACTAAAAATAGTCAATTTCATGTTTATGTAAGTGTTTAGTATTTTTAAAAGATCATGTTTCAAATCCCTACAGGAAATGGACTATATAATAAATGATGTTTAAAATAACTTGACTTCTAGGAAAAAAAATGAAACTGTCCTCAATCATAACTATATATAAAGAATGCTTTCCAGGTAGCTTAAAAATCATAACATGAACATTTAAGTTAATAAATAACAGAAGATATACAGTGAAGTTTTTTCTACAATCTCACTAATCAAGACTCAAAATCACTAAGTAATGAAGGAGTATTTTAATTCTTTAAATTATTAAACAGTAGATCTAAGTAGAAGATATAAGTAAGGATGTATTCTTGTGTGCTTTGCATTGTTAGCTCTGTTAGGCAAAAATTAAAGATAATGTAAGCATAGAACATCCATAATGTTGGATTTCATCAGTAATGACAGATGATCATTGAAATAGAGGCTCGTATATTTCAAAGAGCAATGTACATATCAGGTTGTTGAAATAAAACTTAAAATTACAAAATGTCTTAATATCACTCCACTTCTATGTTAAAAACAATAAACACACACATTTGGATGTGTCCAGAAAATTTTTAGAAGAAGAGATGACAAGTTACTAAACAAATTGTTAATATTGTCATCACTTGTGATTAAAACTAGAAAATAGGCTGAGGAAATTTTATTTATACATTCCACTCTTCTCAATTACTTTAATGTGCTTTTTTAAGTACAAGCATATAATCAACACATGTAATTTATTTAAATAGACTTTAATTTTAGAATAATTTTAGATTACATAAAAACTGAAAAATAGTAGAGGGTTTTCATAAACTCTGCACAGTTTCTACTTAAATATTTTAGTATAGTAGGTTTGTTATAGTTAATGAACAAGTGATAATTCATTATTATTAAATAAGGCACATAATTTATTCATTTTTTTTACTTTTTACTGAATATTCTTTTCCACTTTTACCATCCCATCTGCAATGCCACATTACATTTAATTGTCCAGTCTCCTTAGCTGTGACAGTTCCTCAGCCTTTCCTTATTTTAGATGACCTTGTCAGTTTTGAGAAATACTGGTAGATACTTGCAAGATGCCCTTCTGTTGGAATTGTTTGCTGGTTTTTCTTATGACAAGACTGGGGCTTGTGGGTTGGTGATGATGATCACCAGGGTTGTGACATTTTGGGCACATCACTCACCAGATCCCCATGCATACTGCACTGCCTTGGAAGGAAGTCAGTAAGCATAGACCAGACTTAAGTGGGAATTTATATTCCTCCTCCTTCAGGGTGGGGTGCTTATATAAACTATTTAGAATTCTTCTATAAAGGAAATTTGTCTCTTCTCTCACATTTATTAATTTATTCAGTCTTTTTTATTAATAATTGTGGGCTCATGGATATTTATTTTATATTTTGGGTTATAACCCAATAATACTTTATTTATTTTAGTCCCCAAATTGTTCTAGTTTTTGCCATTCAAAGCTCTTTCTCTTGGTTCCTGCTCCTGTAATTCTTTTTTTTCCAATATTTTGATTTGTTCTAAGTCTCAGTAGAATGCATTTTGACACATCATACATAAATGGAGTACAACTTCTCACTCTTCTGGTTGTATACAATGTAGAGTCACACCAGTCATGTAATCATACATGCACATAAGGTAATTATGTCTGATTCATTCTACTATCCTTCCTGTACTTCTTTGACATACCTTCATTAATGTGTTTTGGTTTTGAATAATTTCTTACTTGCTGGTAATACTTAATGCTTTAGGCTCATTTTATGTATTTCTTTTTTCATTGAATTTGAAGTCAGCTGTTTATTTATCTACATAGCCCTGGTTCCTTGTATTGAGAATGGTGTTAGAAATTAAAATCTGAATGGATAAAAAAAATATGGCATATGTGCACCATGGAATTTTACTCAACAATACAAGAGAATAAAAACATGGCATTTGCAGGTAAATGAATGGCATTGGAGAAGATAATGCTAAGTGAAGTTAGCCAATCCAAAAAAAACAAATACTGAATGTTTTGTCTGATATAAGGAAGCTGACTCATAGTGGGGTAGGGAGGAGGAGCATGGGAGGATTAGATGAATTCTAGATAGGGAAGAGGGGTGGGAGGGAAAGAGAGGGGAATAGCAAGGATTACCAAGGATGGTGGAATATGATGGATATCATTATCCAAAGTACATGTATGAAGAATCGAATTGGGTGTCAACATACTTTATATACAAACAGAGATATGAAAAATTGTGGTATATATGTGTAATAAAAATTGTAATGCCAAAAAAAAAAAAACAGAGTACATGTATAAAGACAGGAATTGGTGTGAACATACTTTATATACAAAGATATGAAAAATTCTGCTCTATATGTCTAATAAGAATTGTAATACGTTCCACTGTCATGTATTTAAAAAATAAAATCAATTTAAAAAAGGGATAAAAAAGAAATTAAAATCTGGACACTAGATATATTTTTCACTACTGAGGCACTTTTGCTTCTAGGCCTTCTTGGTTAACAAAGTAAAGAAAAAAAAATATATATATGTATATATATATATATATATATTCAACCTCAATGTACTCAAAGATCTATAAATATTTTCACATACATAACCACATCTATTAAGATAAACATGGGTTTATACTGTCTCTAATTCTAAGCCATTACCACAACACTGTAGTCTTGCTTTTATGTATCTATGGATTCCCACTCCAAGAGTGAGAAATCCCACCATCTGCCATTGTGTACTTAATTTTTCAATTCCAAGGTACATGTTTATCAAATCAATATGATTTACTTGAATCCCCTAGAGAAACAACCTTCTTAATCAGAGTACAGAGCTATGTGCAGCATTTTTTTTTTTCCTTCAGTCTTAGATTCTCATTTCCAAAGTTGCTTGGCCAGCATCTGTTGCCCTCAATCCTACCCATGAAGTCTTTCTTAGATTTGTAATACAGATATATTCTCTTGTTACAGTCCACATTCCTTTCTGTAGTCACTCAACACCCCAAATGATTTTCTAAGTATTGCATACATGAAGCTTCACTCTTTCTGCTTTAAAGTTCTAAATGTTCTGACAAATGCATAATATCATGTGTTTATCATTACAGAATCACCCAGAATAGTTTTGCTCCTCCTTTAAAAGTGCCTGTACTTCACCTATGTAGCTCTTTCTCCCAAACCCTTAGCAGTCGCCGATCATTTCACAATCTCAATAGTTTTGCCTTCTCCACAACGTCATGTAACTGGAATCACACAGTATGTAGCTTTTTCAGACCAGCTTATTTCACTTAGGAAAAAAAAAAAAAACTAAAGTGAATAATGAAGATATAATTCATTTAAAGTTTAGAAAAAATTTGGTCTTGGGAGCTGGGTTGTACCTCAGTGGTAGAGTGCTTGCCTAGCATGCATAAGGCCCTGGGTTTCATTCCCAGCATCACAGAAGTAAATAAAATACATAGTCTTTGAAGTACTTGGTGGAAATACAATATGATAGGAAATACTCAACAAGCATCCTTCATGAGAAAGTCCTTAATCCTTCACTGTAAATAGAGGCAAGAACTATTAACAGGAGTGCACCGTTCAGTCTTAGTTACTGGAGACGGCTGGTCTAATAGGGAGAAGCAGCCTCTAAAGTAACCGGGATTTATCCACCACTAGAATTCAAAACCATTTTCGGGATATGGTTGAAAGTAATTTTACTCTAAATTTGTTTTTCCAAATCTTGAGAGACCATATTTTGTTTAAAACCGAATACCCATAGGTATGATGCAGTCAAAAATATGTTCCACATGTCTTAATAGTGTACTATTTAAAGTGCAAAAATTATACCACACAGAAGCTTGAAAGCAAAGTGTAATGATCAAGCGGTTAAAGGACAAACGATTGTTTAGACAAACTGCAAGTAAAAGAATGTGTAAGACTTTGAAGAATTTGTCTACTGTTAGAATTGGAATCATTAAGTAGAAAAGCATACTTAAGTTTAACAGTGTCACAGAGATAGGTCTAAATTATTTAGACAGAAGATGCAAACATTCTTTGACTTTGACTTCTGGGTACCGCTCCCTCAACTCCAGTTCTCAGTCAACCACTTGTAGTATTGTGGAACCCTTGTTTCCTGCCAAAGCCAGGAAGTCCTGGACCAGAAATCTTCCAAGAAAGCCTATTCTTATGTGATATTTAATCTGATCTTTTTGGCAAGGGAAACTAAGAATAAGTTTGGATTGGGCTTCTGAATTTTTTGGCTGCTTAACCGAAATAAATGGAACAAAACTACTGAAGACTTTTGTACTTTTCAAAAAACAATTTCAGCAGAACACAACAGCCTCTGTAGTGTTTCTTTTAAAACTAAAGCAAACTATTTTAAAGATTTATATTGTATCTTCTAGATATTTAGTCAGAAAATTCCATTCCCCCCCCCTTTTTACTTGAGAATAATGAGAAATAAATATCCTTTGGTTCCTCTCAGAACAGATATATCTTGGGAAATTCTTTCAGGTGTGTTGGCTAAAATTACATCACTCTAAATATGGCCTCCCTAAGGAATATCAATTTGAAAGACTTAGAGAACTGAGAATGCATGAACTTATTCTAAGTTGTCAAATTCTCCGAGATTATGCTGACTTGAGGCCTGTAGAAAATACTTAGCCTACAGAGAGGAGGAATTTCCTATAGACTTGACATTTCACAAATACAAATTGGTAAATATTTTTAAAAATTATAACTCAATAAAAGTGTAAATACTGGGAAATGGACACTTCTGCATTGCCAGTAAGAGAGTAAACACTTCTCAGAATATTTAAGTAATAACAACAGAAATAATAAACCAGGAATATCTTTAACTGAGTAATTCTATTTCTATTCTGAGAATGGATCCAAAGATTCAGTGACCCAAGTTATTCGTCACATATTTTATAATTTTGTAGGTCAGAAATACTGAAATGTTTTATAATGTGCATTACTTGATTTTAATAAAAATGACTCACCAATGACTCCTAAATCTTTTTAATTTTTGAACAACCCTATTAGGGAGGTATTGCCCCTGAATAAGCTACATGCAAAAGGATTAAGTAACTTGCCTGGGCTCAGGCACTGGATAAGCCAGAAAGCTAGGATTTGAAACCAGGCTCTCTACTTTCAGAGTTTCTACTCTCAATCACAGTGAATGAAGGAAACTGTTAACTTTGACAGAGTGTCCTTTATGTCCTGCAGTCTGAGCACATCCATGTATTGATCTATCTAACTTTCACAATACTACTAAGTAGATATTCAGTGTATCAGTCTCATAGGTAAATGAATTGAGGTTCCTGTGTGGGAATATTTTTTACAAGCTTGTTCTCTGCCTCTCTCCCTTACCCCTGTTCTTCCCATTCCACTTAAAGATATGCTATTAAGCATGGACCATGTAGACTTGAATGCCTTTCCCTGGTTCATTTGATAGCCATTTTCTTGAGCAGATACTTTTTGAAGACTTGTGATTTGAGTAAGTGACCTACTCTGGTCTCATTGATGATGCCAACTAATTTGTATTTATATCAATATATTCCAGGTAGGAAAAGGGAGTCAGTGTATTTTTTATTCTGTATTTCATTAGTTAAAATCTGTATATTGCTTTTAAAATAAGAAAATTAATAGTGATCTTTTTTTTCTTTTTAAAGAAAAAAATTAGTAGAATTTCCATCTTTATGATGTTCAGTATTTTTGTTAAAGATACAGTATATCTTAGAAAAAAGAGAGAATGTACCTGAAAGTAGAAGTGAAGAACTTCTTGAGTTAGGAATGAACCCCTGAGTTAGGAATCAAACCTTTGTCTAAAAGTCCATAATGTATTTGAGTGATGATGGTGATCCCTACAATTGTGGTATAGCATAATATTTAATAATTTAATATTGTACTTTATTTCATACAGTAATTTCTCTTAATTTGTGACTGTTCATTTCTTTAAGAAATAGGTAGAACCTTTTTGGAAAGGTAAAGATTATACACTAGACTAAAAAAAGAAAATCCCTCCCCTTTAAACTCTATTTTAAGACCACATTTCAACTGACTGAATCAGATCAGAGTTTGCTACTTAGTAAAAGTGTTAAAGTTTGGTAACAAGTGCAAGAAAGTCTTGCAACTCAAAAAATTCTGAGAATCAAAAAGCTAGGCTTTCAAATGACTCCATAATAAAATAGATACCTAAATAATTAAGAGAGTCCTAGGATTGAGAAGTGGAGAAGGAAAGTTGAAGAGAGTGCTGGGGAGTCTTCATTGATGAGCATCCCTGAGTAGGAATTTACACCCTGTCACAGCCCCAGGACCAGGGAGAACCTGAGAGGTATGGCTGAGGAGCTGGTAGAGAGATTGAATTAAACACCTCATGCTGATATTGTGTATTGTAGCACACAGGATGATAATTACCTACTTTAACAGCCATCACAGTCACCCAAAGGACTTGGGAAGCCACAAACTGTTGGGTCATATTAGTAATTCTGATTGACTAAGTCTGGGGTGGAGCTTGGTATAATTGTATTTCTAATAGTCCTAGGTACTGATGCTACTCCCACGGATTTTAGCCCTAAATTCTGACATATTTCTTGTCACTTTCCTAAAAAGCGTTCATATCTTTATAAATATCCTCTTCATTAGTCTTATTAAATGAGTATTTTCAGTTTCTCAGATATTTCCATCACTATCCCGAAAAACACTACAGGATAAGTGGTCAGCCTTAAATTGTTTCTCCTACACCCAACACAACTAAGATAGAGGGCCTACAATAGCCCCAAGGATTTTTGGCAGCCTTGAAGGCTCAAGTTTTGTGTGTCTGTCTTAAGAATGCTAGGAGAGTGTTATTGAGAACTGGTGGGACAGGATACTTATGCAGTGGCAGAGAGCTTGGCAACACCACCATCTTTAGTACTGTGGAAGTGAAAATAGATCAATTAACTAAGTACCCCACTTGGAATCTCAGCTGCAAGCATGACACTTCAAGTGCAAATGTCAAATGTCCATTCTGAGCCACCAAAAGGAATGTAAATCCCTCTGGTCCCTGGGAACTCCAGGAGCTAAGCCACCTCAGCACAGATGCTTACTTTTTCAAGAATAGCTTAAACCCCTTTGTGAAAGAAACACCTGGTAACTAACCTGGAACTGAATAAGGTATATGGAAGGGAAAAAAAATCTCCCAAACACTTATGGTCTCCAGACAGAGAGCCTCTTGATCAGGTGTCATTTGACCCACCCCCCTCACTGCATCTGGCCCATGCCACTGACCCACTCCCATTACCCATCTTTTGAGGACTCAGCCAGAAAAAAAAAACTGCTTGAACATCAGGCCAAATCAAGGCTAAGGCATACCTTCAACATGAACTGGACACAGGGTAAAAGCCATCCCTCAGGAAGTGGATTAACTGGGACCACTGCCAGCCCAGAAACAACACAACTGTAGTATATTGTAGAAAATTGCCTTACTTTTTGTTATTGTTTTATACAACTTAATTTGAAGCCTTCGGGTATGGTGGCACATGCCTGTAACCCCAGTGGCTCTGGAGGCTGAGACAGAAGGATCGCAAGTTCAAAGCCAGCCTCAGCAACAGCAAGGCCCTTAAAAACTCGGTGAGACTCTGTCTCTAAATAAAATAGGGCTGGGGATGTGGCTCAATACTCCCCCAACTCCCCCCCAAAAAATAACCCTTAATTTGAGGCCTATGAATCCACATCTGAAACATTTAAATACCCCAAAGGAAAACGCAGATTCAAATAAATCAAAAGTGAAGTCTCACCCACTTTCATTGAATGGAATCACTATCCACTCTTCTCCATCACTAATTAGTCTCTTCTCCTCTCTCTCTCTCTCTCTCTCTCTCTCTCTCTCTCTCTCTCTCTCTTTCTCTCTCTCTCACACACACACACACACACACACACACTCACATGCATGTGCACTCTCTCTCTCTCATTCAGCCACTAGATATTGTTGATTTCTCCTCCTTAACAATTACTTTTCTTTACTCATTAAATTAATGAAATGCTTCTTGCCTCAATTATTCCAAGCCTGACTACTCTTCTGGCATGGTTCCTGACAGGCCCATCTACCATGTAACTATAAGAGTGATCCCCCAAAATTAAAATTGGATAATAGTTCTTTACTTTCTAGAGAACTTCACTGGTGTTTAGACAACTCAGCTCAGCATATAAGGGTTCCTGTACATCCATTCCTATTTATCTGCCTTGCCTTCTACAGCTTTCTCACATTTATCTCTTCCATTAACCACATCCAGTTACAAAATAGGTTTGTATTCTATTTTGTAACAAAGTTGTACTCTATTTATAACCAATTCCTTTCAAGATGCCTTTTGAAATTATTTCCCATTAAAATAAATTCTATATTTCCATATTCCATAAAACATTACCCCTACAATCTTATCTGACACTAAAATCTTCCTCTTGCCCCAGAGCCTTTTTAAATTTTTTTCCATATTTTGTTGGTGCATTATAGTTGTACATAATGATAGGATCTGTTGTTACATATTTGTACATGTACACAATATAGCGATATTATTTGACCACTATCAATTTCCAGTATTTCCTCTGGAAGTAAGGATGTTCATTTTCCCAGAGCTTGTTTATCAAAACATACCAAAAGCAGTGTTTGCATTTCTCTCTTTCCCCTTTTCTACAGCTACTTCTAGACTATTGCTATTCTACTTTTATAAAAAGCAAACAAATAACAACAACAAAAAAAAATACTCTTTAAAATTCCTGACATTTCTTTCCAATATGCCTAGATTTTCAGACAGAATCTGATCCTTATATATATGCTTTGTCGTTTGTTGTCTTTTAAAAAATACATATAGTCTTTGCTTAAAAAATGTTATTATGTGTTTTAATTTGTTATACATGATAGTAGAATGCACTTATTGCAAATAAAAGAATTAAAAAATAAATGTATTAAATATTGCTTTTCACAAACACAATGTAAAATGTTTTCTTATAATTTAGTGTTTTTGACAGCTGCTTATCAATAGTGTTTCAAGCATACATAACTCTTGACTCAGAGAGACACCTAATACTAGTTCTAATAGAAGAAACAATTTGGTTACAGAATGTGCAACTATAAATTGATTTTCTTTTCACAAGTTTTCTTTATATAATTTCTTGATAATAATCCAAGCAAAAAGTGCATTTTTATTTATTAATATTATTGCATAGTAAAAGAAAAAAAAAGTTATTTTCTGAAGTTCTCATTGGTCTAGTCCTGATATTTGCCATGATCTGACCCTTGTTCCCATGGTCAGTTGTTTCCTTGAATGTGTTTGTGATCTGCATGTGAGTTCATCTTTAGAGAACACTGAGAATGCGTCTTCTCTCATAGTTCTTTATGTGCATATTAAAAATATATATAATCATCATAAAACCAACCTAGATACCCTTTAATAGATGAATGGATAAAGAAACTGTGGTATATATACACAACAGAATATTACTCAGCAATAAAAGAGAATAAAATCATGCATTTGCAGGTAAATAGATAAGAGTTTGAAAATATCATGTTAAGTGAAGTAAGCCAATCCCAAATGACCAAAGGCCAAATGTTCTCCCTGATATGTGGATGCTGATCTATAATGGGAGGCAGGGGGCAGCAATGGGAAAATGAAGGAATTTTGGGCAAAGCGGCAAAGGGAGAGGGTATGAGGGGAGGAAAAATGATGGAATGAGATGGACATCATTACCCTAGGTGCAGGTATAACTGTGCATATCATGCAACTCAACATTGTATACTACCAGAGAAATGAAACGCTGTGCTCCATTTGTGTACAATGAACTGGAATGTGTTCTGCTGTCATGCATAACTAATTAGAACAACAACAAAAAAGATTTTGTATGGATGCAGATTGCCTCTGATTCACATTTAGAAGCAAAACTAACCTAAATAATTGTATATACCTTGTAAATATTCTTAAACTAAGAGATGAAAACCTACCACTTGTCACAAAACTTAAGAGAAAATGAATACTTTACTCTCACCTCCACAGCCTCCTTTCCTGAACAGTGAGTTCTGTGGAGGGTTGAGCCTCTGCGTGGTTTCTCCATGATCTGTACTAACTGTGCATGAGAGTTATGATAAGACTCTGAAGAAGCAGGGTTGCCAGAGCGTGGCTGGCATAAGGGGCCATTCTTGAAGTGCCACTGGGCATGATGTGCAGCCTTTTCCAGACTCTGACTTGCCTTCACAACTTTTTATAACAGGTGCAGCAAATGAACTCTTGCCACTATCTTCCTTAAATGCACACAAATAAAGCGTTACCATGTCCTGGATGGGAAGCCATGCCTACTTCCATGAATCATATTTTGTGTTCATGACTTGCAACTGGGAATTAGTCATTTAGACTTAATTAGTTTCTTCAAAATAGGAACTGCTGTGCCAATGAGTTAATATCCAGATATATAGTCAGACAACATCTTAAAAAATGCCAATCTAGAGACTTAACTTACAGCAACAAACATGTATTTTTCACTCTGCCATGAAAACCCCAAATGAACCCTGAGAATCATGTGTTGAAACTGGCAGCTCTTCTGCATTTGTCGAGGGCAGACAAAATCAAGGGCAGACATTCAGTGATGCTGAACCCAAACAAGTGCTTGAAAGAACCCATTCATGGAAAATGAAAACAGAAACAAATCACGCTTCAGCTTTCTTTTAAAAACTGTATTTACAGTTGATAATTTTATCAAATTTTGACCAAGTGAAAAAATTACATGGCACTTCTTTTTATTCAGGTATCCAAATCACAGCTGCTAAAGAGGTAATCACATTACCAGAAACACAAATAACTCTTTGGTTTTTCTAAAACAAAACAAACAAACAAAAACATGTACTCCAATGTATGGCAATATGCCCCATCATTAGCTTTATTTCTCTGTATATTTAATATAGACATGGAGAAAAAATGGGAGAAAATTTATTATGAGGACTGTCACTGAGATATTTTTTAAATTATATACATCCTCATGAGAGTATAATCATATTTTTTGCTGAAGATAAGCAAACAAAAAAATTTGAATTTCCAAGTAAACCATCACCACTTTTTTGAGTGTCTACTTTGGTGTAAGTACTTAAAACATATCCAAATGACTGGAGAATTTTCAAGACACAAATATCACATTGCTAATTTAGTAAATAGTTGTGTTTGACATCCACAAACACAGATGTAATAGTTAAGCAATAAGCCTCCTTGCAATTTTTTTAAAGTGAGGAATGTATGATTACCAGGTTTGACCACCAGAGTCATCATGTTAATGAAGGCTTGATCTAACTATCAATGTATTGTGATATATGGAAAAATTCTTTAATTTGGTGCCTGGTAGATGGGCTAATGAGCTAGGTCATTACAAGGCAGGGAAAAGGTAATCTGGGTCTACCAGAGCCCCTTGGGAATTTGAGTTAGGAGATCTCTCTCTCTCTCTCTCTCTCTCTCTCTCTCTCTCTCTCTCTCTGTATATATATATATATATATATATATATATATATATATATATATATATATAATGGGAGGCAGGGGGCAGCAATGGGAAAACGAAGGAATTTGGGGCAAAGAGGCGAAGGGAGGGGGTATGAGGGGAGGAAAAATGGTGGAATGAGATGGACATCATTACCCTAGGTGCAGGTATAACTGTGCATTTCATACAACTCTACATTGTATACTACCAGAGAAATTATATATATATATATATATATATATATATATATATATATAGAGAGAGAGAGAGAGAGAGAGAGAGAGAGAGGGAGAGAGAGAGAGGGAGAGAGAGGGAGAGGGAGAGGGAGAGAAATTAATGATGAATCTATAATTGAAATGTCATGATATAAATGTACAAAGAAATCATGACGGGTCAAGTTCAAGGAAACAGAAGCAGGAAAAAAGAAAACAGAAGAAGAAAGAAGAAATAAGAGTTGGTAGAGGAAAAAGAGATAATATTATCAGTCCCAGGAGCTATTTTTTGGTTCTTGGTGGTTTTCTGCTCTGATTTCAGTATACGAACTTCCCTAAAAGCCCCTTTGTTTAATTAGATTGCTCATCACATGGCTAGAATCATTTTCCTTCAAAACAAAACAACAAAATAAAAGAGACTAAGTGGAATAGTCTGTGTGCGTTGATCCTAATATAACCCTAACATAATGCAGCAACCTTCTCTTCAAGAAATCTTGGTCTGCACTCTCTGACGATTAGGTGTTCTTTGCATGATCAGCCACTTCCTACTCTGCTCATGAAGGGAAAAAAAGTTAAATCCCTTTTGGCACTAAGGGACATCATTGCCCTAGGTACATATATAACTACACATATGCCAATCAATGCTTGAAGCAAAAGCTAAACAGGGCTACTTTAGTAAATATGGCCACAACCTTTAAATGTCTCTCAGTGATCACAAGAATAGGAAGTAGCCAAGGTGTGCTCTATTAATTATTCTGGGCATTAATATATTTTTGGCATGGTACTATGTTCTTAAAATGTAAAGATGAATTAAACATAGTTCTTGTTTTCAAAGAGTTCACACTGTAATGGGAAAATTAACATGCAATTATCTGCAAATGAAAGTAACGAATGCTTAATAGTCATTGGAAGGAAGAAATAATTTTGCCTAGAAGTACCAGAACTGAATTAAAATGCATGTAAGATTTCAACAGGCAGAAAGGGGTAAGGAATTATTAAGATGGATGGAACAATTCTTAAATATAAATTATAGTGTTGGAAAAGTGCAAAGCTCAAGAAGCAGTGCACATGGAACATCACATGCATCCTGTGAAGCAAAATGAACTTGAAAGGTGAGAAGGTTAAAGTACAACAATAAGGGCATTCATTACATGTAGTGCAAAGAAAAAGGGGATCCAGTGGATATTTTTCCAAACATATTTATGTAGATGCCTCTGATGTTAATTGTACAACTAAAGTGAATCTTAATATATAATCACCATTCCTGTCATGACAGAACATTTGAGATATCTTATAAGATCTTCCCATGCTTCTTGCAAGTGAGACTGTTCCTACCTCTAGAGAAAACCATCAATAACTTTTGCCTGTTCTTGAACATTTTACAAATGGCATTATACAGTGTGTCCCTTCTTTTCCTAACATAGTCAACGTCTTTGAAGAAATTATTACAAAGACATAACTTGGAGACAAAAACATAAACCAAGTTAGAAAACAGTGTAAATACTCAAGTTTGCTTGCCTTCAATAAATAACTGCAGTGTTGGAAGAAGTAAAAATATCTCACAGAAAAATCACTTTGAAATTTGTAATGAAATTTAGAATTTCTTTCTTCCCCAGAAATACTAACAAATTCACAATTATCCATGTAAGCAAATTCAAAACTTAAGAATACTTTTCTCCCAACTTATAGAAAAAAAAAATTGGTCCACATAGAATTGGCCAAAATAAATTTTAAAAAATCAGAATGGAATTGAGAAACAAAAACAATGTCAGTTTTACCAATTTGTATTATTAAAGCGCTATTCACATGGCCTCCTGAGTTAAGCTATAACATTGTAGGAGAGAGTGGGAGAGGGTAAAGGTTACTGCCAAGGCTTGGCGCTGCTTCAGGATGGCTACAGGAAGTGAGAAAAAGCAAGTAGACTTGTTCCAAGTGTCCTCAATAGAAGAATTAAGACCGAATGCTGGAAGTTACAGGGAAATGGATTTCACACATGTAAAAATAAGATTTTGAGATGTCCAGAGACTCCTAAAAATAGAGTAAGCTTCCTGGTCCAGCAGTGGGATTTCATCTGTGGATCCATCAGAGGCCAAGTGACCATTAAGCATCACACATGGTTGCAGAAAAATTCTCCCCAAGCTTCAGTGATTTAAAAATTTGTATCCACAATTTATCGCATATATGTTTTAAATTTTTATCTTAAATTGATACCTTTTCTGCTTAAATAAATTAGTGTTATTAAAAGCAATAATATTTTCCATACTAAAGATTTGATATCTTTTTTTCATTTTTTTTTCCCTCAAAGTCTTTACTATAAGCACATCACTTAATATTTTCACTCAGGTACCGTTGCAGAGGAAGAGACCTTTGGAACTGGAGCAATGATGGGAATCCACAGTCACTGGTTCTTGTGATCTCTCAGGAAGGATTTCAAACAAATCACACATGGTAGTCGGCAGGAGTTTATTTGGAAAAGGAAGAATAAGAGGTAAGCATACAGTACAGGCACTGAGTGGCCTGTACTGTCTCTAAAGAGAACTGCATGGCTTTTACAGAGACTGGGTTTTTCAGGATTTGGGGGCCCCTTTGTTCTTATTGTATTGTACCTTCTTAAGTGTCTAATTACCCCCATGGTATCGCCTACGATCTTCCTACATGAGGGTCATAAGGACCTAGTCACAGGGGTGGTAGTGACACAGTTTGGATGACAAGGAAGTGTCCCAGAGATCTTGTCACCAGAGAGAGTGGTGACATAGTCTGAAACCAGTCGTTTCCTTCAGGAGTTATAATTTACTATGACTGGTGGATGTTTTTGACATATCAGTCCCCATTTTCTGGTCTTGAAATTATAGTTTTCTCTAGGGGTTATAGTTAAAAATGGCTAGGGTGGTTTTGACATATCAATCCCCGTTTACCAGATGATTGCCCACATGGATAAAATGTCTTGTAGTTTTGGTCGTGTGGCTCATGGATTTTAGTTCATATGTCTAGTGTCTCCCTGGAAGTTAATGCCCTTTATTGTCATTTCCCTATCCACCTGCTTAAGGCTATCTCCTAACAGTACCATCTAAAGTGACCTATGTAACTTCAGGAGCACCCATTTCAACTTTAGGAAACCTGTTATAAAAGGCATGTAAGTACAGAAAGAGACCTTTAATATCCCTTTCTCTTGGAGACCTATGATTCAGAACAGGTGATAGTCACTGCACCGTGTTTTTTTTTTTTTTCTTTATTTCTGCGAAGCACAGAGCCCTTCAGATAGTCAAATAGAACTTTTCGTATCCATAGACTTTCTTTTTTATTTGTGCTTTTTAGATACACATGACAGTAGAGCATATTTTGACATATTATTCGTATATGGAGTGTAACATTCTAATTAGGATCCCATACTTGTGGTTGTCCATGATGTGGAGTTTCACTGGTCTTGTATTCATATATGAACATAGGAAAGTTATGTCTTATACATTCTACTGTCTTTCCTATTCCCATGTCCCCTCCCTTCCCTTAATTTCTTTTTGTCTAATCCACGGTACTTTTATTCTTCCCTCTCCTGCTTATTGTTAGCATCTGCACATCAAAAGAACATTTGGCCTTTGAGTTTTTGGAATTGGCTTATTTCATTTAACATGCTAGTCCCCAGATCCATCCATTTACTGGCAAAAGTCATAAAGTCATCTTTTTATGGCCGAATAATATTTCATTGTGTATATATACCACATTTTCTTTAACCAATCATCTATTGAAGGGCACCTAGGTTGTTTCCATAGCTTAGATACTGTGAAATTAACTCTATAAACATTGATGTGACCGCATCACTGATTTTATGCTGACTTTGGTTATATGCTGAGGAGTGGGATAACTGGATCAAATGGTGGCTCCTATCCAAGTTTTCTGAGGAATCTCTATATTGCTTTCCAGAGTGGCTGCACCAATTTGCAGTCCCATCAGTAATGTACAAGTGTGTACTTTTTCCCCACATCCTCACCAACATTTATTGATTCTTGTATTCTTGATGTAAAAATAAGATTTTGAGATGTAAAAATAAGATTTTTGATGATTGCCATTCTGACTGGAGTGAGATAGATTCTCAATGTAGTTTTAATTTGCATTTCTCTAATTGCTAGAGAAGTTGAACATTTTTTCATATATTTGTGGTGTCCATACGCTTTTATCATTTTAAAAGGACTTACTTTTTTATCTTATTTTACCCTCGGTGCTTTGCATAGAACTAGCAGAAATGAGAAAATAAAAGCACATAAAGTTGCATTAAGCCTAAATTACACAAATAGTTCATTATAAGTCTACAAGTCAACTCTGAGTCTGATCATTTTTCCATTAAATTAAACTTATATCTAGGAAAGAAAATTAATTGAACCTTTTTCTGTTTTATATAGCCTTTAATAAAAATATTTTTTTTCAAAATAGTTTTTATTTATTTATTTTTCTTTATTTCCTCAAATAGGAAAGCCATGAATCAAAGAGAAAACAGAATTCTGGGTAATATTTTCTTGAAATACTTTCTTCACACACTCATAAAAATAATATGAACATAAAGTATTACTCAAAATGTTCATCATAGTAATAAAATCAAAAGGTTAAAAGGGAGGATTTGGAAAATATCCATTTTTTTGAAATATTCTTTTTTCTAGATTTTCTTTGTAATGAATGACATTCTGTATTCCTATAAGTCAATTAAACATCTTATATGTTTTTGAAAATCATTTATGTGCTCAATACTAGGATAGATAGGGTGAAAGTTTAGGTAGGTTTAAAAATCAGTGTTTCAACAACATTGCAATCTAATTAACAAAACAATTCTAATACAAATTGAAGAAACAATAAATAGTTAATTTTATGGAAAAGCTCTACTCTAATGAGTTTTCTAAAGCTTTGAATAGACACTTATCCACTCCAATTCTTTTGTCAATAAGAGATTTGATTTTGTTCTCTTCAAATTCTGATATTCTAAGATCTATGTTTCAGAGTATACAAAATTATAAGAAAAAAATCACTTAAGAAACTTGAGTATTCTTTTCTTCTGAAGAATGATAGTCATTAAATAAATGTTGCAAAGTACTGTTCAAACAATACCAATATTAATAGTTTAGACATAACAATAAAATAGCAGTTAGTTAACAATTCTTGAGCAACTACTCATGTGCGCCATGCAGTCACAATAGCTGCTGTGATATGGGCAAGGCCTCCTATTCACAATAGAGCTTATATTCTTGGATTGGGGACCAAAACTAAACATTAAGTTCAGTTGTTAAGTGCTGCAAAAAAAAAAAAAAGCAATGAACAGTAATATTGTACCCTGTCTACATCAGGTGTGGAGGATTACTATAAACTGCTGTTGGAGCATCCTTTGAGTAAAGTAACTTCTGAGCAGAAACCTCCCCAAATATTAAGTAAGTGGCCACACAAAGATTTTGAGAAAGTTTCACAGCAAGCCAAGAATAAGTGCCAAGAGTCTGAGCAAAGAGTCATCTGGGTACATTTTATTAAAAAAAATGGGATAAAATCCATAATAGTCAAGAAGATTGAAGGATGCTGAGGTGAAAATATTGGCGGAGCTTTGTAGACAATGGTCATGATTTGGGATTGTACTGAAGGCATGCAAACAAGAATCAAATCATATTTGACTCACTCCCAGGAGTTTTATTGAGGTCTTGGAAGAGTTATCCCCTAAAACCACAGCACTATCAATGGCTTCTTTCTGATTTCTCTGAAGCTCCTTTATCATCTGGTCTCTTGCTCCTCTTCTGCCCACAGGCATCAGTACCTTCTGTCTTAATACACAGTAAATGCACCCATACCACTCTTTGTCCACAGGATGATCTCACACAGCCTCTGGTTAGACAAACTTCAAAATTTACAAATCTCAATACATGAAATACTCATGTTGGCTTCACAATCAAAGAAGCTAGTCCACCCAGCACTGGTTCTTTACATTTTTTTTAGGTGGGATCCAAACACAGTCCAAATAATAGGATAGTAAAAGCAATCTTGTTAAAGCCTTTTTGTCTTGATTTAAGGTAAAAAAGAACTCACAGCATACCAATACTGCAAATATCCTCCCCTTTTCCTGATTCTTACTCTCTCTTTATCCATGTGGTTAAAAAGATCTAGTTTTTGAACATTTTCTTTAAAAATATAGTAATATTCAAGCTTCTAAATATTATTGTCAGCTTAGTAGAAACAAAGAGAAATATATTAAATGAAGATGCAATCAGTAAAATCCAGAAAATGGAAAACTATGGGAAAAAACTCAGTTTTATCAGCAAATAAAGGATAAGAGAGAAAAATAAGAAGGAAGAAAATCTATAAATTAAGAGATTAAGGAGTTATACCAATCAAATACTAGTCATGGACTTTGTTTGGATCTTAACTCAAACATCCTAACTATGAAAAAAAAATTAAGAGACAGTGAAATGTAAACACTAGCTTGATATTTGATATTATAGAAATATAGGTAAATTTTTCAAGCAAAAATGTCATTGTGGCTTTGTTAAACACTGAAGACATCTTATCTTTTAGCAATACACACTAAGATATCTATAGATGAAATGATATGTCTAGAATTTATTCTAAAAAATGTGCTGGTGGAGAAAGAAGAGAGCAGAGATTTAATATGACTAACCAGTGTTGAAGATAATGGATGGGTTCACTTCTTCATATTTGTGAAAATACTTAAAAGTTTTCATGAAAATAAAAACTAAGATACTGCTTCATGGTTTCACAGCTACCTCTGAAGTGTGGCATCAATTGTCACATCAGTCACCATTTTTTAATTTAATGTGTTGCAGGTGCCTTCATGACCAGTTCATGGGCTATCTGATGCTTGGCTCACTTCTACCATGTTCTCTTTCTCTTTCTTAGAAATTTGACTTGTACAATTGATCCACTCTTTACCAGGGACATTCAAGATGGTAGTCAGTCATACCACTTAGGAGTAGCCTGGTGCAGAAAACAACTCCTTGGATTTTCAGTCTATTTCACTTTCGTCTATTCTGGCAACTCTGAGATTAAACAAGTTCTATCATTAAAGCTTTGTAAAGGTGACAGATATGTTTCTTATCAGTCTCAGGAGAGTGACTTCATTTTGAGGCCAAGTACTTTAAATTAAATGCATTGATGCCTCCCTTTTACAACCCTTTAACATAATATTTTAATGTGGATGATTTATGGAATATCCGTTGCACTTTTGGAGTACCCTGGAACTAAATGCCAGTTAGAGTCTTTTCCTGTGGTGACATTATGCCATGCTAGATCCTTTCTCTGTAAAATTGCTTCTGCTTTTTTAGTATCTGCTGTAAATTTTATGATTGATTGCAGATATTTGTCCACGGGGCCCAAAGCCCTTATACTTCTTTCTTGTGTTGCATTCTTTATTAGGTCACCCAAAAATAACAGTGCCAAAAGCCGTTATGAAGACAGACAGACAGAGGAATTTTAGGGTAAAGCTCATGGAAAGCAAATAAAAAGAAGGAGCCACATAATATTCCCCGCTTAGTGTTTTACTTTCTCTAAATGCAGAATTCTTCTTTTTATAACATGGGTAAAAGAGAGGGCAAATTAAACTTTCTCACTACTATTAAATATTACAAGTTACAGATGTATTTCAACTAGACATCATTAATATGTCATAAATTATCTAAATGTTCTTTCCCTTCTTAGAAAAGGCAAGGAAATCACACACATATACACACACACTACACGCACACACACACACTCACACACAGCCCAGAATGACACTGAATTCAGATCATTAAGTATAATTCCCCAATATCCTAATTTTATTTCTTTGCACACTCAAATAGTGTTTGTGGGCATGCAAAAATAACCAAGAATCTACAACCTCATCAACCAGAATACTTTATAATTACAATTTAATCTCTTAATAATAATTGAGGAAAAGACCAAAGGTTGGCCTTGATATATTCTCTAGTTAAACTGGGACAGACACAGAATAGGTCTTGGCCCTTAAAATCACATACAAAAAAAAAATGTAGAAAATACATTACAACTCATCACCCAAACTTGAGGATCAAATTCGAGAAGCAAATTTATTGGATTAAGTGAAAAATAATTTTCTAATAGGTGAGAACAGTAAACCAAATTAGCCCACTAATGTTTATAATATAATTTGCAAATCTAACAAATCAGAACACAAAAACAAGAAGGATAAGTTGACTCTGAAAAAGGATGATCTATTTCTTAGCAGTGCACTGAAAAAACTGTCAAATTATGAAGGACCAAGGAATAACATTTGATGCAAGAATATCAGTCAGGAAAGGAGAAAAAGAACACATAGCAAATACAACTATGCAAAAAAAATTTACCTTCAAAGGATTTCATATTTTTATTGATAGATTGGAATTTTGAACATTACTGAACATTACGTGGATGTTTAGCTCTTGGAAACAACTATGTAGAAGAATGCTTACTCTGTATTAGAATTTACCCTAAGCTCTGCACTATTCTTGAAAACCCATATTAATCTATGAGAAGGTATTCTGTCGTGTGTGCTATTACTTATGATAATAGTAAGTACAGTAAACACCACAGGAACGAAGGGGTCAGGTCATCTGCAGGCAACACAGAGTAGATGGCCTGTGGAGATAACCATGCCATTATCGGATGGGAGAGAATAAGGCTGGCTACTATTCCCTAGTGTCAACTGTTTCCCATCCAGTGGACTCTTCAAAATCTTCCCCAGGGGAAAGTTGTGAAGGGATATTTTATGCCTAATGGCAAAGACTTACCTTCTTATTTTTTAAAAGATAGCAAAAGTCAGAATGAAAAGCTGCTTTAAAAATAATAGAATTTAGCTTAAATTCAGAAGACATTTCTTGTTAAAAAAAAAAAAGTACAATTTCTCTAACACCATATAGCAATGCAAATTGTGGATTCACTTTCTTTCAGTATTTTTATGATTGAAAGAAAAAATGCTATTGCCAGCCTGCCTGGAAACTGGAGGATGAACTAAAAGACTGCAAAGATTCCTTTATGGTAGTTGATTTGGTAATAATTTCAGGGCAGAACAAACGCAGTCTACTATTAGGTCTTTGGCTTGTTCCCAAGGGACTGAAAAGAAAAGATCCAAATAAAAACATTTGGTTATGTGAACTCATCAAGATGTCTTAAATATACTTACATCCAAATCCTTGAGGATGTGAAAAATAGGTTTCTACTGCCCTTCTTGTATCTAGTATCTGCTGTCCTAGGCAAATTTAGCCCTGGTGTATCCCTAGCACTGAGGCAGAGGTTTCAAATTACTGATGAGGTCTTCTGCCTCTTTAAAGGTGGTATTAAGAGTACCTCGGAGTTCTGAGCAATATCGTCCCTTTTTAGATCTGTCCATTCATCATGATCCCGTGCCAGAATTTGTTAGGTAAACATGATTGACAGACAGCCATCTTTATCCTTTATATGGCTGGAGGTCAGCCCTGGTGGAAAGTAATGCTTTTTTAATTAGCTGTTAGAGGATTGAGTTTCCTTTGTGTGGACTGCATATTGCTCTCCCTCTCTCTGTGCCAAAGTAGATATCTCTTATGCCTTGCATGCGCCGTATAACTCAGATGACTGAAGAACAGTCATAAAAGATTCATATTGAAGCTGTTTTATAAAAATTTGCACAGCTGGCAAAAAAAATATAGAGAGAAACATACTTGAAATAACAGAGTTCTCAGAAAGGAAAATGAGTTACATTTTTAAAAGCTGTCTTGGCAAATAGTGACAGCAAAGAGAAAACTTTTGTCACAATTCTTCTGTTGCAAAAATAAAATAAAATAAACATAATTTTTAACTGTAATGTGCAAAATATAATTTCCCTCCTAGGAATTGGTCCTTCCATTTAAAGGTAAAATAAACCCCAAAAACAGTTTTGGTTTTGGCAGAGTGCGCAAGAAAAACAAAGCAAGCATTCGTGACTAATTCAATGGCACTGAACTTCTTCCTCATCTTTTGTGAGGCAGGATGTTCATTTCAGAAAAAGATGATGATTTTGGTGCCTAAAACAATTAATCAAGCAATATGTGAAACCACTGTGAAATGAAGAACGGGTTTGCACAAAATATTAATACATGTCTAAAACACATGCTTTTTATTTAAATGTAAAATCTTTGGCTATAAAAAGAAAAACTCTAAAGCTTATAATACAAGCTTCTAAGTAGTTTGTAAAAACAGTGATTAGATATGATCATATAATATGAATTAATATTACATAAGATCCTAAAAATGAATTTTCTACTTCGTGAACCCAAAATATAATCAAGTATTTGTATGTGATGTATAAATAGACCCAAATTCTATCTCTTTTGTCTAGTTTCATATCTAAAGTTATCCATTGATTTTTCTTTATTGTTTTCTGTATTCAATTTGATTGATTTCTGGTTTTCTTATTTTTTTTCCTCATTGGGTTTATTATACTCAAAAATTTGTATTTCCTTAAGGTGAAGCTTAGATGATTGATTTGAAATCTTTCTTCTTTTGAGATCTTTCTTCCATCATGAGCTGATTCTTTTAAGAAGTAGGATGGAATTGAAGAGTAGAAATTTGAAGCTAGCCTGCCTGGATGTGAATTCCAATTCTACCATCTACTAACTGTGATCCAGGGAAAATTACTCAAGTTTTCTAGACCTCAGTTTCCTTAACTGTTAAATGAGACTAAAATATTTTGGCTTCTTGGATTACTTTAAGAACTAAATGAATATATAGCTGTGAAGAACTTAGAAGTTCTTTGAAATATGTGCAACTGGAGTACTCTTATTATAAGAAACATACTTTCATACATGTCTAAGTTCATCACATATATTCTACATTAAATAAGCTAACTTCATTTCAATAACAGCAACATTTGTAAATAATTCTTTGTTTTTTTTTTAATTTGAGACTCATTTTTCACTGTAGAAACAAAATATTGGTTTGTATTTAGGAATGAGAAGGAAAATTCATTTATGAATTTGATGACATCTATCACTCAATGATGGTTTCTAAGCCAGCCATATGCAATTTCAACCCAGACAGATTTGGAGAGGTCTCTGATGCATATCTTGTTTATGGCAAGAATTAATGAACTATAATTTGTCTTTACTAATTCCATAGTAAGCAACATATGTTTTTCTCTTTTGAGTGACCTGACGTTTATATTGTTTAAACAAACAACAACCCACAAAACCAAATAGTTCATCAACAGCATCATAACTATAAGACCAGATGAAGTGCACAAGTTAAAATTTAAAAAATCAAGAATGAAGTGATTTTTAGGAGATTGCCCAAGATGTAACTTTGCTAGTTTAGTTCTTGACATTAGGCAAGCAAAAACTTTCTTCCTGTATCTTGCAACTTGATACAGAAAAATTGGTCTGCACACTCTGAAACATGGACTGTATTTGATGTTACTTGAATTTTTAGCTTGCTAAGGTTGAATTTTTCCCACAAAAGGGTCATAATGGTTGTCAAAGAAATCCACATGTAAAATTTGTTTACTGCAGCTTAAACAAGCCATTTAATCTGGAACTCATCTGGCTGCATATGAAGATGCTAAGCAAAGCACCAACAGAGTTTTGTGGTATTCATGGTAGAGATTTTGCATTTCCCCAACTTTTAGACAACATGTGGCATCTTCGCTTTCAGTGTATATGTTTGGGAGTTGTAAATTTTCAGTCAAAAAAAATTAAAATAAGAGGAGGAAATTCAATTTCACTGAGCATTTATTATGTGCCAGATACTGTGCTGGGTAAGCCGTCTGCATTGTCTCTCATTTGGTAAATTAAATAAAAGCAAAATTAGAAAACCCTTTCAGAATGAACGCTTGCAAGAGGATTGCAATTTTGCAAAGATGATCTCTTTGTGTCTGTTAGGATATGATTCACTAAATAAGATTTTAAAATGCTCATTTGGGGAAGATATTTTATGTTTTTTATAGTATTTGAAACGACTAGGATTCACATTGCTTATAGACATACTTGGATCCAGAGATGAAGGAATATGCAAAGTTTAAAACACATTAATTTTTAAAAACTTGTTACAGGGATAGGATTTAGCTGTATGTGTTATTAAACCTAATTCATTTTTGCTGTAATCTAGTTTTGAAAGGAAAATGCTGCTTCTTTGGTGTTTCATCTCATTAAATTCCTCCATGGAAAAGGGTTTGCTGGAAATGTATAAACAAATGGAGCATTATGGGACTAATTAGCTGGAAGAATACCTGTATAAATGGAATCTGTCGGTCACAATGAGCTGCCCTTCCCCCCCACACACTTATATAATAATCCTGGCTTTCAGAAGACTAATCACTACACACCATCTACACAGCATCTAATTTCCTCATCAAATTTCTCTGCTGGGTTTAGCCATGCTTGTCAACTTCCCAGCTACCTCTTCAATAACTGGGTTTATTCTTAGTGTCTCGCCAATAAACATTCCTAGGAGCAAACCCATGAAAGAATGAAGCCCAAATTTCTTTATCGCTCTCTTCTTTAAGAAGGGTTTTCTGCTCACACTCCTGGGAAAGGTCACAGGTAATTTTGGCTGGTCTCTTTTGAGTGGCAGGATTGCAGTGAGCACATTGAGCTCTTTTGTTTAATTGTCTCACTGACCACCAAAAGCAACCACAAGCGGCAGGGAGCTCATTTAGAAGAGGGAAAGGACCATAATGGAAGCAAGGTTGCCCGACTCAGTTTCCCTTCTAGCACAAATTGAGTTGCACATACTCTGTTTCAGGACAAACACAGTTTTCTCAGACACTTTTCTTCTTTATTGCAAATGTCCTATATTTTGCTGAATGTTGACAGGGAATTTTTAAGTCTCTGTGGTGGAGAAAGTCTCCATAAATGATTTTAAAGCTAATAACTGCTTTTCATATTAGTCATACATTGGAAGTTCATTAAAATCTTTTCTTTTGGAGCTAGAGCTGTAGTTCAGTGGGAGAAAACTTGCCCAGCATGTATGAGATGTATGAGGCCTTGCATTCTATTCTAAACTATAACTCTCTCTCTCTCTCTCTCTCTCTCTCTCTCTCTCTCTCTCTCTCTCTCTCAATAATCCTGGCTTATATAATCATCATCATCATCATCATCATCATCATCATCTCTCTTATATAATAATGCTCTCTCTCTTTCTCTCTCTTTTTTGCATTGACTCTTTTTAAAACGTTTGCCTTCCTAGGTGTTCAAAAGGAAAGGATGCTTTCAGCAAATTGTGGAAATGAATGCATAACCACTGAACTGATCATTTCCAAAATATTACTGGTCTAGGGTGCTATATAGAGTGAATTATATCTTACCAATAGATATATTAGAGTCCTAATCCCCTGTACCTTAGAATGTGACCCTACTTGGAAACAGTTTTTGCAGAGGTAATCAAGTTAAAGTGAGGTCATTAGTGTGGACTCTAATCCATCATGACTGATGTAGTTATACAAAGGGGAAATTGGACACAGAGACACACACAGGGAGAATACCATGTAAAAATGAAGGCAGATATCAGGGGGGTGCAGCAAAATCAGATTGCCAGGAAGCCACCAGATGCTGGAAGAGAGGCACAAATAGATTCTTCTGCTTCAGGAAGCACCCAGACACATCTTGATCTTGTACTTCCAGCCTCCAGAATTTTGAGAAAATGATATTTCCATTGTTTAAGCCACTCAGTTTGTAGACTTGGTTGAAGCAACCCTCAGAAGCTAGAAAAAGGTTAATGACAAATTCAAGGATATTTTAAAAAATAGACCTGAAAATTTACTCTTTCCAGACAAATAAGTTGGTAGTATTTATGAAGATCTGAGCTCTTCTGTAAATTTCCTGAGCAAATTAGATGTGCTATATGTGACTATGTAAACTGAATATGTGCTCCTATTGTCCTCAAGGGCTAACAAAATCTCTAAGCCAGAGACCCCGAACACTCACACCATTAACATTTGCTGGGGAGACAGTCCTAGGAATTATATGTGCTTAGCAGCATCTCTGGTATTTGCTCACTAGATGCCAGTAGCCTTCCTCTTTGGGACATGTTTTGCACACATTTTCAATGGTACCCTGGGAACAAAACTGCCCTGGTTGAAAACTGCTGTTATTAAATGTATTTTCAGGGAGCAATTGTAATCTTTTAACACAAAAATAAAATGAATCTCACTTGATACTCTTTCATCAGTTTTCATGGTCTTCAAATATTTTCTTCCCAATTTTTAGTAATAATAGTCCCACTTAATTTTGTTTTTCTTAATCAATTACAATACCATTCACTGAAGGCCTATTATTGCCAGCCCTAGGTTAGAATGGAGACTTGGATACAAATCTAACCTCACTATCATAATCATAAGGCTAGCCTCAGAAATGTATCTTCCTTCATAACTAAAAATTCCTATCTAAGGTATATGTAAGTTTGACGAGTATTGCCTTCCCTCATGTTGAGAGTGAAAAGTTTATGTGGGTAAACTCCATTCCATTTGAAGAAAAGAATGATTTTTCATGGAGATTGGATGTTTTCCCACACAGTAAATAGTCAGCAAATGTTTATTGGATCAATGGAGGACTCTAGTTACTTGAAGACAAAAGCTAAAAATTAGAAGTTTCAGGTGTAACATGATGAAAATTTGTTATATTGTCATGTATAGCACATTAAGCATATCATTCTTTTTATTTGAAACCATTTTATTACTAATATTTTCATTCTTGATTTATAAAATTGGCCTCCAAATAGAAACATTTTCTTCTCTTTTGGTTGCCTTGTGTAGGAAATATATCCTGATACATTGCTGAGGTGTGTATTAAGGTTCCAGGCTCTGGGTTCAAGCAGATATGAATACATGAGTTTTAATCCCAGATCCAGTGTGGAGTTATCTTGGGCCAGTGCCTTGTCCTAAGTCAGAGTTATCTTTTCAGTAATGAAAGGGAATCTCTGATACAGAGTGAGGATAGACTGAATAATATCTATGAAACACTTAGCTTGGTGCTAAGAGCACCATAAGTGTTAATTATTGCTACAGTGCTAAGCATTTTCCAAATTGAACACACAAATGCTTTCCCTCCCTAAATCTTCCTAAAACTTCCTAAATTTCCAAACTCTCCTGATGCAAATATCTTTATTTCATAGATTTCTTTAATAACAACAAGATAGGGAAATTTTTCCAAAATGTGAGCCATAAGACTTTTCCATGATGAAACAGGTAGTAAATGTTTTAGGCTTCCAAGGCCAGAAAGTCTCTACCTCAACTGCTCACTTCTGCCATTGTAGTATGAGAGTGGTCATAAACACTGCATTTTCAAATGAACAAATCTGTGTTCTAATAAAACTTTATTTACAAAAAAAACAGGGGAACAGCTAGGTTTGGACCCACAGACTGTAGTGTGTTGGCTGTTATTCTAAAAAGCCAGGTGACTTTTCCTTTCCATGTATCACCACCTAAACTTTGTACCTGGTGCTTTGATGAAAAATCACTGCAGATACAAATCAGAAATAATCTCAGTGATTCATTACACTAAAGAGAAAGTTGGTTGGTTCTGTTTCACTTCTGCTCAGGAGGACAAGTTGGCCACACCTGGAGTGCAGGCCTTCTCCATATGCTACCCATGGTGTGGGCTGCAGGAGTCTCTGCTGGAGCTTGTGGGCATGTGAGGGTTGGCCCCTCTCTTGCTGATATTATTAATAACACATGAAGACCAATTTCCTGGTTTTGCTTCCCTACTGTACCAGAGGCTCTATAGCCATTCCTGCATCAGCTTCCTCACATGCCTTAAGGGCCCAGTACCAGGAATGTCATGAGTACTCAAGAAATAATGCTTATAAATTAATGCTTATAAATCTTTCATCCTCACAGCCCAGACTGCATCACAAAATAATTTCAAAATACCCTCAAAGAAGAGAACACAGTACGAAGAACAGAATTTAGAAAATAAAAGTAATTTCAAAATAACTCAGTCATTTATTGCAATTTTTAAGACCATAAAGGAGATCTGTAGAAAATTCCTCTGTAAAGTTCTTTTTGCCTTACCAAGGTACAAGATGTCTTGGTTCCATTTTTTTTTCTTTTTCGAAAAATACTGATAAATAGCAACTATATGCTAGACAACATTTTTTTTTTTTTATGCCAGGAATATGGACTCTTGCTTTGAGTTCAGCAAAGGCTCTGCTTCTCCCACAAGAAATTCCCTGAAACAAAATCCCCACCTCTGGCCCTTGTGCCTCCTGTCATCCCTCCCCTTCCATTTCCTTCTAGTTCTTCATTATAAAACCAAAAGTTTGATGTAGTGACAAGCCAGACTCCTCTTTAGAAAGCAGTGTAGACAAAAGGTGGGGAACCTTCATGAATAATTATTTAATCCCCAAACACATGCTGCATCTTGATGTATGATGTGTTTTGAAGCCTGAAATCAGAATTCAAGCAAACTTCTCTTTCTTTTTGAGAAATGACAGAGTAGCTACTAACCCTAAGGCAGAGAAGAAAATGAGATGTTTGACAAGAAGAAGAATGTAACAACCACCGCCACCATTTATAATTTGCTGTTCCTTGTAGCAGGTAATTTGTGGCATGCACAATGTGGGCACATGTTTCCCTTTCTTCAGAGTGCCAGTCCTACTGATGTTCAAAACCTCGATACCATCCATACCAAGCATGAGTGTGTTAGTTCTGTTGCTGCCTAAAAAAAAAAAAAAAAAAATTACCACAAACTTAGCAGCTTAAACAATACCCACTGTCATCTCACATCTTAGCGGGATTTCTGCTCAAATCTTGCTAGACTGAAATCAGGGTTTCAGCCAGAGATGCCATCCCATCAAGACTGCACATCCTTGTCTGTGCCACAAGATTGTGACTGAATTCAGATCCTTGCCACCATATGTATATCTGAGATCCTTGGTTTCTTTATGGGTGCCAAATGGAGATCTCTCTCAGTTCCTGCAGGTTGGCATCTAGTCTTCTATGGAACACAGAAGCTAACTTCTTGAAAGCCATCAGGAGCATCTCTAGAACCACAGGGACAATCCAGTTCTTTTTTTACAGTGCTCACTTAATTAGAAAAATGTCCCTTTTTATTAAATCAACTGGTTATGGGCCTTAATTACGTATTTAATGTAATTCCCTCATCTCTGCATCAAATGCAACTTAATTTTGGAATAATTTCTCACCATATTCACTTGTCTTATGCATACTCAAAGGCTCAAAGAGAGAAGAGCATGTAGAACATATCATGTATGTGTACTTTGGGAGCAGGAATCCTGAGAGCCATCCTAGAATTCCGTCTACCAGAGAGGGAGAGACTACCAATGTTGGCACTGGTAATAATTTTATCCTAAACTATTATATATAAACTTTTATATTACACAATAGGCCCTCTTTATTTGCAAGGGTACATTCTAAGACTGCTAGTGAATGCCTGAAACTACAGATAGTTTTTATATGTTTTTTCCTCCATAATTAAATAACTATGAGAAAATTTAACTTATAAATTAGGCAGTTGGAGAGTAAGAACAATAATAATAAAGTAGAACAATTACAACAATATACTATAATCAATTTATTTAGAACTTGCTAAATATTTCTGGAATTTTCCATTTAACATTTGCAGACCATGGTCAACTAAAACTGCAAAATCTAAAACTGCAAATAAAGGGGTACCACTGTATACTGTCTCTGCACACACACATACATACACACACACATACTTGTAAGTGCACACACACCCCTTTGAGAACACCCTTATGATGATCACAGGCTCCCAAAGTGTTTAGAATCATACACCTACAATCCAAAACCATCAAATAGAATATTTATTATTTATTAAGACTACTCCACCAAATAGCATATTCGTTTATTTCTTTGACTCCATGAAATGAAGTCTTGAGAGAACTCTGATGGAGACAGGAACCCAGATGTGTCTTTCAGGCAATGACTTTCTCTTGCCTGGAAAACTACAAAGTGAATTTGAAACCGTGGGCAACACAGTGGCAGTCACATGGATAAGATTAAAAAAAAAAATAGAGGAAGAACAGAAACATCAGGAGCCCTTAAGCTGTTTTCTAAATTCAGAATCGGCAGAATATTTATGTTGGCAGCATCCCTCAACTCACAGCAGGAGATTTGACAGAATGTACTCTATACATAACCCATGCAAGCCCCAGATCAAGAGGAGAGTATTTGCATAAACAGAATCCTAGAGACCATGTCATCACTATCTTTCTCTTCCTCCTTCTTCCCTCTCTACCCTACAAGCCAGTTGTATCGAGTTTCCTGGGCTACCGTCCATGAACATCAAGGAATGCGGCAGAGATGAATGTTACATCGACACCAGCAGTGCCACTGCAAGAGAAAACTGTTTGTACACTCTTTTCATTTCTCAGTACAAGCAAGCATCTAAAGACTTTGCACCTGTTCTAGTTAGCCCTGGCAAATGCAGTCTGTATTTATATTAATAGAATGATGTTTTCATAACAGAATGGATGTGCAGCAATGGTGACACTCACTCTTTGGATGCTGTCATAAGTGCGCAGATCAGGGGGAGGGGTGGCTCTTACATAAAGTCCCATGGCAAGGCTGAAAGACCCATGAATCCCAAGCTACACCACCCAGAACAGTCTGAGAACTTTTTTTTTCTGGAATGAGCAGTCTCAAGTATTGGCAATCCAATTAGATACTCGATGAAGAGGAAAATATGCTGGACATAATTGGGCTTTTCATGGGTAGCTCAAAGCTATGAACTCTTTTGTGCTCCATCTCCTGTTTCTGTAATTTGTGTCTTATCTCCCCAGAGTAGAACTGAGAACTGGTGAGATCATACTTGGCTCAGTTCCTGAAAGTTTGTTTTGAGTCACCAGTGTAAATATTGCCCACCCATTCTGTACATTTGCACAAATTAACTGAAACCAGCTACCCAATTCCTTGTTCATATTTGGATCTGTTGATTAGCCCTGACAGCTGTAACCTCATTAGTCCAAGCTCTGGCCATAGCAGAGCAGCTGTCAAATTAGGAAGAAGTAGTCTCACTGAAGTTGCCTCTGTGGACCAGGCACGTTAAAATCAATAGACGCTCTAAAAGGTTTCAGTTATGGTTTTAATTCTAATTTATGTTGTGCTGTGGGCTTTTCACCTCCATCTATAATATGGGCCTGAAGTCAGTAGTTTATAAAGAAAGCAGGGGCTCTATCACAAAGTGGGAACATAGGTTTTACCTGAAGATATTGGATCTGCATCAGTTGGAAATGGGGCTTTAGCATGCACTATAACACAGACATTTTAATATATTTTAAAATATTAGTTCCTAATGTATTTTTTGGCATGAGAGATTTTGTTAGTTTTGACAGGGGGCCAACAGTGTCCTGTGTATGGAAATAAGAAAGCCCCTGCAGCTGGTGCTCACAGGAAAAGTAGAGATAAAAAGTGAGGAAAGACTTAAAAAATGTTCCAACAGGAATGTGCTTTCCCTAAACAGAACACAAAGTCCTTGGAGTGAAACCTGTTCATTTCTATAAGAATCTGTAAGAAGAAAGGGGGAGGCAACATTCTCAATAGCGATTAATTAGAAACTGGAAGTTGGAAAAAAAAAAGTTGGACTTTTTCATCGACTGAAGTGTTGAAAAGGACAATGGGGTGAGGCACATGCAGTTTTTGAACTTCACTTCTACTACAAGGGCATAGGATGGTGGAGCAGAAAAAGCTCTGGAGACCTTGGTTGTGGCCCCAGGTCTGCCATAGCTCATCACCTGGGAGGCCTTGGACAAGTCCTCAATCTGTCTGCACCTCAGTAGACTCATTTGTAAAATGAGGAGATGAGCTAGACAATTGCAATGGTCCTATCCATCTATGCTGATCAAACATTCTTTGCACCATCCTATATCACAAAAAGTTACTCCACCACAGCCCAAGGTGACTCTATGTACTAATTTTCTAGATTTGGGGTAATTCTCTTGTGCTCTTTGCTAGTGCCCTTTAGCCTAAAATGCAAACCGGTGCTGTCCTTTGGCACCCCCTGGTGGTGTCTACAGCTGTTACACCTGCCTTAACCTTGGGGCCCTTGGGGCTCACTACTGGGAATCTTAATAGGGTTCAGAGTGCTGTTTAACACTGGGGGGAAATGATCCAAAATCTCATTGTTACTGCATTATGGCTTTTAACTCATTGCTTCTTAGAAACTTAAGTAGACATGCTGATTTTAAAAGAAGCTGCATCCATCAACACTTTACGAGCATCAACATTATGAAGTTCTTAGACCCCTCCAGGATGACAGATTTATCAAATGGCTAGGGCTTGTATTTTTTGTTGTGAAAAAACATGATGTATTCAGATATTTAGTACAAGTTAAATGCTTAGTTTGCATATGACCAATTTAAAATTTCGAGAAATACTGAACAATGTGTACCCTGACATTTCCTAAGAACAGGTTGAGGTAACAAAAAGTATTAGAAGTTCACAACGATTTTTCCTTTGCCTTTATTAATCAAATTTTACTTCAGTAATGGTCATTTAAGTTATTGGTTAGATTATATTTGTCCTAATCACACCATTCCTCCTCCTTTTATTTACAATTACATTGCTTCTTTAACTTTGACAATGTACTGAAACTTGAAAAAAGCAAAAAAAAAAAAGTCTGATTTAATATAAAAGCAGACACAAGATGTTTTTTTTTTTAATCCAAATGATTTCAAACGCCAAAAGTCACGATCATGCCAACAAATAAAATGAAATTAAATAATCAGAAAGCTAAGCAAAACTATGTATAAAGTAAAAGGGTAAAAAATAATCACAAAACTTTATTCTAAGTTAAATTGGCTACGTAGACTAATACTTGGTGCTAATGCTGAGTACTTTCGAGACTAATTCATTTTCATTCATTTAGCTTTATAAAATAACAGCTATTGCCATTTCCAGGTAGGGTTTTTAAAAAAATAGTCTCAGGAAAGAGAAAAGTCAATATTCCCTAAAGGAGACCAATATTTCTTCCCTGTACTTTCTTGACTCTGGCAAAAGGCTGTTAGCAGTTGTACCACATGGTTCAACCACCAGAGCTTGCCTCAAAAAATATATGTATGTATGTATATATATATATATATATATATATATATATATATATATATATATATATATATATTTGCATCTCAGAGATTTGGTTTGGAAAATCTGCTTTTGTTCCCAGTGCCTTGTCTCTTTTCAACCACGTTTATAAGCGTTTTCCAAGCTCCTTTACGAGCCTTCTGCCTGCCTTTCAACACTTCTAAATATCACCCTCTGCTCCTTATGCCCAGCCACATTTCAGCCTTGGCCAAAGAATAAAACATTGGTTCCCCTCAAAAGCTGCCATTAAATTTTACTCATTTATTGACCAGCAGGAGGTGCACCCACCCTCCCGAGGTCAGGCCTAACTACAATGCTGTGGAGCTCCCTGCACCCCACACCGCTACCCTGTTTAATGACTGGTGGGCCCCTCGGGCCGGGTAAATCCTACTGTTGACATATTGGTGCCAATGCCTTTGGAACACCTTTGATCCATTAGTATGTTCTCTCCATTCAGGGATGTATTTTACTGTGTGTTGAATAAAAGGAACCAGGTATGGAGAAGTGAAGGAAAGGCAGTGAGCTCCTACTGGAAGAATAAGCCATTTATACTGCTCAGCAGTAGCCACCAGCCCTATTAGTCCCTCAACCTTAAGGAAAGACTTGAGAATTGTGCTGTCTGGGTAGAACCTTCGTGGTGCCTCTGCTGCCCTTGAGGTGGTCAGCAGGAAACTGCCCATGAACCTGCCAGCTCACTAAAAGCCACGCTGTGCTGCAGGATGACCTCTGGGCATGGAGTTCTTTGGTTTTCCTCATCATCACGTCGTCATTCTATAAAAATGTGAGCTCTCTCAGCACAGTGACTGTTGAAAACAACCTTGAGTGCTTGAATACACTGTTCTTTAGTAACACTGCCTGTAATATCTGCTTTTTTGTTGTTGTTGTTGTTAATAGGCTGATAAAAGATTGTAGTCAATGTAAAGAAAGAATTTTCTTGATAAAATTAAGTACACAAAGATGTGCCAGGTGGGAAACCGTAGATATCTGAATAATCATTTTATTCATAGACTGGCATGGCATCAGGCAATGATCTCTAAAACGTTCTCCATTCCAAGCCCTGCAAACATGCCTTTCTGAGCCCTGACCTGGAGTGACCAGGTTAGATGGTCAGGGCTCTCAAATCCTAATGCTGATTCAGGCCTTCACTCTTGGCTGCCAATAATAGCTCATCTAGGTGCCAAATTTAGTGGTGGTTTCTTATGATGTGGATACCTGTCCAGGAGGAATTGGACTGTGACCACAAGCCATTTTCCTTAAGCCACAGAATAACTGTCAGATGGTAACTGCTCATAGTCACTACTCGCCAGGCTCAGCTGCCTCCAAGTGAAAGACTTTCACATATCACATCCATCCCACAAGGAGTCAAATGTTGTCAGTACAGAGAAATTCTGTGGGGTGAAAACTCACTGTTTGATCTTCAAATCTTTGGAAGATCAAACACACACACACACACACACACACACAGACAACAAAAAGAAATTCTGCATTTTTGTCCCCTATAGCTTGGTTCTTTTCTTCTTACTCTTTTATTAATGATTTTCTGTCTTATTACACTTCCATATTTTTCTATAAGTCACATAAAGTATCTTTGGTCATTGATGGGGACTAAAATTTTTTTTAAATTTTGGATTCTATTCCATGTATGGCCTTTCTCTGGGAGCTGAGTACTTTTTAGATATTTTTCCTAGAGTCTCTTTCTTATGCAGACAGAGTCCCATTTTTCCCCTCATTTCATGGAAGAGGAATCCAGAACACTTATCACAGCTTGGACTAGTAGTAAAGGGTGGAAAGAAACAAATCAACAAATGAAACCATAAAGAGAATTCCCAGCTACTCATCGCTTGATGGCACGTTGAGGCCTCTGATCCTGAGCAGAGACTAGCCGACTTGGACAATGTGTTTTAGGTTAAGTGTTAACATAGACAGAAGTTTATTCTGGGCAATGCTGACTTTCTGGAGTGAATTTCCTAGAAACTCCCCAACTGCACCAACGTCTTTTCATTTCCCATAAGTGAATGGCACTGTCATGTGTGCCAGTCCCTTAGAAACAGGATTCCATACACCGCAAAGTAGCTTGGGCTGATAGTAACAAATATGTTTCAAATAATGAACCAAAATGTGTGCACGTGTGTGTGTGTGTGTCTGTTTGTCTCTGTGTGTAGGAAAGTAGTAAAATATATATGGTCATTTCTTCGTATCTACAGGGAATTGATGCCAGGACCCACCTCACATACAGAAATCCACAGATGTTTGAGTCCCCTCTATAAAATGGTGTAGTGTTTACATATAACCTATGCCCATCCTTGTGTGCACTTTAAATCACCTCGCTATCATTTATAATTTATAATTGACTTTAATTGACAATCTTTCCTGAAATAAAATGCATGAACTTTTTATTAGAATAAGTTTGAAGCTTTATGATATTTTAAGCTCAGAAGCAAATATGCAATTGTACATTTTTTGTTTGTTAAGCAAACTGTCTTCCTGAGTTTGTAGCATAATAGAACATAGGGGCCCTGGGCTTCATGTAGTATGACTCATTCATCTTATAGAAAATGACAGTGAGGCCCAGAGAGGTCAAGATAACTCCCTCAGGTCATCAGCTTAAGTCAAGACATTGCAGATGACAGTGACCACAACTTCTCCACTCGTGTGTCTATAGTTCACTGTGTCAACTACATCACAAATACTAAAATATTGATATTTGTCTGTCCCTATATGACATCTATCTGGCCTCATCTCTTGCCTCTCTCTCTTATATAAAACACAATTCAAAGAAAACCATGATCAAGCCCCTGATTCCACAGACTCTCAAGATTTTTTCCCAAACTGCTGCAATTAATATCTACTACGTATTTAAATTGTCTTATAGACAACCACAGAAGTTCTTCAAAGTTCTAAATCTTGTAATGTCCATTTTACGTACAAACACTGATGGAACCTAACAGAAAAATAGATCAAGTTATTAGAAAATAAAACAATTTCCCATATGTTTGAGGACTGAGAGTAGGTCCGGAGGCCCTTCCTTCACCCCTCTCTAGCTGACCAAAAGTGTCTTGGAAATAAATGGGATTCGGAATGAAACATGATCAGTTTCTGATAATCATTCCAATGGCTATGTTTCCTTGGACCCATTTTCAAAGTACTTGAGTGAAGCCCCACATGCAAATTATCTTCCCTGAAAAGAAAGCACTCTCTGGCAAGCTGGCTTTGCAGTTCTTGTGGCCATGGCATGAAGACACGATGTATTTTTAACATTCTTGTTTTGTTCATGTCTTAACTGACACTAGTAATTTGAGAAATGCAGAGGGCGTTCCTGAATATAAATTCGAAGAAAAATAGACTTCAAAATATATTGTTGAAAGGGGGATGAATATTCAACCAAAGATGAATGGAAAAGTTTAGATTCTGTATGTGGGCATGTACCTCCCTGCACACAAACTCTTCCCATGGTATTTTCTTCCTCATGTCTCATCCCCAAGAATCACACTGCCATTTGCAACCAGTTGTGCTCTGGATAATAGGAATCCAGCTCCACACACACTTGAAAGCTCTTTTTTACAGAATTACTGAATTTCGGGGCTAGTGATAATAGTTCAACCACCTCATTTTGAAGAAGAGGAAACTGAGGTCCAGAGAGCAAAGCTACTTGCCTGAGGCTATAGAATATGTTAAGGCTTTATTTAAAGACCCAGTTTTTGAACCCTGAGCTGAGAAACCAACTCACTGTCCTTTAAAAAGTGGTTAGCACCATGCATCTCTGGTACCTAAGTTTTATTTAATATTTAGTTGTTCATTCTTAAATTAATTCCCCTTCCTCAATTTTCTCCTTTCCTCCCTTCCATTTTTCTTTTCTTAAATATTCATCACCATAATGCCTCTTTTTCTCTCTTCACTGCTGATTTCTTTTATTTTTAATATTTTTTAGCTATAGTTGGACAAAATACCTTTATTTTATTTATTTATATGTAGTGCTGAAGATTGAACCCAGGGCTTCGAACATGCCCAGACAAACGTTCCACCACTGCACCACAACCCCAGCCTCCTCACTGCTGATTTCAGTAAGAATGCTAACAGCCCACTTGGTAGGTCTTACATCCTCAATAACTTAGTTTGGGGATTAACCCGTAGTAAGAATTCAAAAAATGCCTGCTGAAAGTATCTGTTTAGTATACAATAGGAGCACAAAAGAGAGTAATGAATTCTACTTGGGATGGCAGTCAGTGGATGTCTTCTGTGTTTAATTCCTTTGAAGGCTTAGGATGAATTTCATAAAATGAAGTGGAGACAGATCATGGTCAATTTCCATCTTTCTACTCTGACAAAAATAAAAACCAATAAATAAGATAAGTTTGGATCTCCATTATCTATTTCCCAATCACACTAGTCCTCTCACCCACTTTATCCATGGGGTATACATTCCAAGATCCCAGTGTGACAGAAAGCACACACAATACCAGACCCTACAAATAAGCAGGTTGGTACCACCCCATGGTTGGTCTGATAACTGAGATGGCTACTAAGTGACGAATGGGCAGGTAGTAGATACATTGCACAGAAGAATGATTCATAACCCAGGTGGAATACAGTGGGTAGCACAAGTTTTAGTCACACTATTCCCTACAATACATGATTTAGAATTTCTGAATTGTTCATTTCTGGAATTTTCCATTCAATATATTCAGACCATGTTTGATATTGGTTAACAGAAACTATAGAAAGCAAAACTATAGATAATGGAAGACTATTGTATTTTACTAATATAGGCTCATAATCCTTTAAGTACAATTCTAAGATCCAAAAGAAAATATGAAAAGAGAAAAACGTGTCATATGTATGGTAGTAAAGATAATCCTACATTCATGTTTCACTGAAGGAATATTAATCAGTGCTATCAGTCTTTATTTATCCCACTTTGTATGAATGTTGTTCTGCTGAAGAAATGTTTGATTTTGAAGCTCCCCTGAGATGCTCTATTATTCTAAATCTGAAACACATCTGGCCCCGAAAGCTTTTGAGAAGGGAATGTGGATGTATATTAATTTACCATCTTGTCTAGCATAAATTTAGTTCATCATTCATGTTATCTCTTTTTCCAAATTTCTCCTTGATTGCTGTTATTCCCTAGCATAATAGAGGTGGGTCTTACAGAAATGCAGAAGCCTAAAGCTGCAGTAACTGGCAGAACAACATGATCTGTTACTGGAACTGACCCAGGACCCTGAATGAAGGTCTGGAAACAAGAGGTCCTCTTCAGGCTTCATTTTTAAAGTTTTTCAGATGAGTGAGGGTAGAAGGATCTTGACCAACTGCCTCATTCTATGGGAGAAAATGAGGCTTAGGGAGGCCAAATATTCATCCTGCACAGCTGGTTGGTGGCTGAACTACACCTAAAACATGGTTGACTGGCTGCTTATTTAGTGTCTGGGGTTTTTCTCTCAATTTTACCATTCAACAAACAAAGCAGAAATATAAAAGTGGAGTTTAAATGACCAAAAAGCAAAAGAGATGTTAAGAGAGATTCACCAATTATGCATGCCACTGCAGGATGAGTCTGATCTTCAGGCTTCAGATGACAGGAAACCAGAAGCCACCCATGTGGGCCAACCAGGAGGGATTGATGGATGAACTGGCAGTGTCAGGAACCTGAGAGAAAAGCGTCACATATTGCATCCTAGACCCTGTGAGAACCTGGAAAGCCTAAGTCTAGAGAAAGTCTTGAAAGAGACTTTATCCCAGCCTGATCCTCTAGAAGCCAAAATGAAGACAAAGAAAATGTACCCAAGATGAATCCAGGCCAGGGAGCATTCCAATAAATTCCAGTTTACACGGGACACAAAAGATACAAGAGAGAGATTGAGTGGATAACCAAAAAAAAAAAAAAAAGCCTGGGTTTGAAAATTTGCAAAGAATAGTATTAAAAATCTCTATGTTTAAAGGGGAATTTTAGTTATTGTCTGGAGAAAAAAAATATAATAAAAGAAATCTGTTTATTTGTTAATAAAGGACTAAAAGGTGAAAACTCTTTTAATTTTCTGGAAAAAAAGAATGAGCTTGGAGCTAAAAGGGTAATAATGGAAAAAGCCAAAAGAGAATTGAAATTTTACATGACAGGGACACTATCTCTGAATGAGCTCAATTAAATGAACTCCATTTAATATACTCAGACCATGTTTGAAATTATTACAGAATAAGAAGATGTTATGGCCTGGATGTGAGGTGTACACTGACAGCTCCCATGTGAGACAATGCAAGAAGACTCAGAGGTGAAATTAGTGGGTTATGAGAGCCTCAACCCAATGAATGAAACTAATCACCTGATAGGGACCAAGCAGTTACTGAAGTCTCTCTCTCTCTCTCTCTCTCTCTCTCTCTCTCTCTCTCTCTCTCTCTCTCCTTTCTCATCCTGTCCCTCTTTCCTGTGTCCTAAGCTGCTTTTATCTACTACACTCTGCCACCAAGATGTTCTACCTTATCTCGGGGCCCTAAGGAATAGAAACGCTATCTATGAACTGAGACCTCTAAAACCCTAAGCCCCCAAATAAACTTTTCACCTCTAATTATTCTTGCCAGGTCTTTTTGGTCACAGCTGAAAAAAAAAAAAAAAAAAAAAAAAAAAAAAAAAAAAAAAAAAAAAAAAAACCTGACTAAAACTGAAAACAAGAGGAAGACTTTGCTGCCAGTCAATAGAAAGTGGTTAGCATTTGGGTACGATGCAAGAGCAATGATTAGAAAACAGAATGTGGGGCCAGGTGCAATGGTGCACGCCTATAAATCCCAGCAACTCAGGAGGCTGGGGCAGGATGATCGCAAGTTTGAGGCTAGCCTCAGCATCTTAACGAGACCCCGTCTCAAAACTGAAAAATGAAAAGCGCTGGGGATGTAGCTCAGTGGTAATGCACCTCTGGGTTCAATCCCCAGTACCAAAATAAAAAAGAAAACAGAATGTGTTTACTGGGAATGAACTATACTTGCAAGGTTTCGTTTTTACTGGGGAGAAAACTCATAGCCAAAGGAAGCTATTTATGAATAAGATGGTAAAATTAGTCTGTGTGTTTTATAATTAAGTGGAGTATTAATCGTGTGAGAAATCAGTGCTTCCCAACAGGCGTATCTCACAAGATTCTGTTCTTAGGTTCATCATTTTTCACTGTGGGCTGAAGGGATGATAATAGCAAATTTTCATTTTCTGCAAAGCAAGTGATACAGAATAAAACATTCTTAGCAAAGGAGAAATTTGTATTTCAGGGGGAAAAAAAGAAAAGCAAACAAAAAAATGCATCAAACTCTTTAGTGGCTTATCTGGCTTGAGTGGTTGGCAACTTCAGCACTCCCCAAAGGAATGTGTGCCCCATTCACAGAGCACAGAGGCCTCAAATGAGAGAGATTTATTTCTCCATTTCTCTACTTTGCCCAGGTATTCCTGGGTGTTGTGATCCTTTGTGAACCACACGTAGGAGAGATTGTATTCACAGGACAGTGATTAGAAACAGGCAGCAATCAGCATTATCTTTACTAGAGAAATGTTCAATAATTGGAAAATTTTAACCACAACCATGGATTTCAGTAGGATGTGATCACTGCCTTTAGGTAAGGGTTTGTCCCTTGAGAAAGGGATTAGACTTCTCCATGAGGGCCAAAACTCAAAACCTCCAGAAGACAGATTCGGGTTCAATATAAGCAAGTTTTCCAAGGAACGGAGCCAAATCGCCTGCTTCCGTCCCAGAGTTGGAAGCTGAGCAGGTCATTTGCTGAATGAAAAAGGAGTCTCAAACTGGGAATGAGGCATGCTTCCAAAGAGTTTAAAGAGATGATAGAGAATTATATCTTAATAAAACTTATAAAAAACACAAGGATGATGGAAGAAAAGATTTTGCCTCTTTTTATTCCATTATAATATTTCATAAAGAAATGAAGCAGAATCATTACTGGAAAAAAAGTTGACTATATAAAAAAATAGGTCTAAAAGCAGAGTGTGAGCATTTTTAAGGCTCTCAATTATCTACCCTCAAGGCAGAAACTGAAAATAAAAACCGTGGCTTGTATGACTCCCCCAGCGAAGAACAGAATGATTCTGAGCCTGTTGTTTCCCATTTCCTCAACAAGCAAAACCAAAGGCTTTAGATTTACAAGAATATGAGTCTGATAAAGCATTCATCCAAACCACCCCCCTACACAGAACTTGGAGTTACCTACACTAAATTATATTCAGATCTTGGCAGGCAAACATCTTGGACATAAAATCATTTTTAAAAAGCACTGATTTTCCCATTAATTTCAAAGCATGAATGGAATTTTTTTTTAAATGTCAGTCGAATGTTCACAGTGGGAACTTAGGAGCAACCTACGCACTTCCTTTTAATGTATATGTAAAAAAGGGTTTCATGAGAAAATGCATAATGCAAGAAATTCAGACGGTAGGTGAATCCAACACAACTAAAATTAAAACATACAGGAATAAAAAAATAACAAATAATCTGCTGTTTCTCACAATTTTTAAATGAGATGAAACTTAAAAGGCCACTTATTTAACATGCAGCTTCTATTAAATCTGTTCCAAAGCTACGAATATTTGCCAAAGACATGGTTCCCTCATCGTAGGGACCCTCTAAAAGAAAACAAAAACTTGACAATCTCATCCTATTCTGACAGGTTTTTAGATGGTAAAAGACGGCTGAGGGAAAGAGGGCAGCATTACTACTATTTGAGGAAGGTCAGGAGTCTTTGTGGAAAACCTTATGGAAGATCCATTAGAAAAAGAACAGATTGCCACATCTCTGCTGCCTCAACATAGGACAGCAATAAGTTGGATGTGTTTCCTGGGAAGAGATGGAAATGGCCAGCCCGCGCCTGCCTAAAGGCAGCTTTTTTAGATGGCCAGAGAAGTCTCTGGGACTTCCTGGGTGGCTGATGACACCCTAACCCTAACCCTAACCCTAACCCTAACCCTAACCCTAACCCTAACCCCCTAACCCTAACCCTAACCCTAACCCTAACCCTAACCCTAACCCTAACCCTAACCCTAACCTAAACCCTAACCCTAACCCTAACCCTAACCCTAACCCTAACCCTAACCCTAACCCTAACCCTAACACAGCCATGGATCATTACAGACTGGCAAATACTTCCAGAGCAGAAGTACCACAATCTCAGATACACTGTTTGCACAAAAACATGCTCTGTGGTGTCCAGAAGTTAAGTTAGATATAGTTCATGGTATGAAGTCAAGCTTTCTGGAATGATCACTTTTGGAATTTTCTATATATATATTATGGAAGTTGTGTAATACATACTTCTATTCCCCCAACTAAGACTATGTATCCAGACGTGGTGGCGCATGCCTGTAATCCCTGCAGTTCTAGAGGCTGAGGCATGAGAGATACTCGTTCAATAGAAATGGCAACATAAAATCAACAAACAAATTAGCATTTTATGCAGTCACACAGCCAGCAAGTGTCCTCACTGGAACCCAAACCCATGCCAGTAAGCTTGTGCCTGTACCCTCATCATGCATGCATCTGCTGTGAAGTCATGCTGATTCACATCGTGACACACAAAATAAATAGGAGCAAAGTTAACTTACTAACACAACCAGCTTCAAAAAGATCTGGTTTAGCATCAGTCTACTGTGGAAATCGGTAGTTGCCTTGTTAGCAAGTTAAGATACTAAAAGTTTCATCTGGGTGGGAGGAAAAGTAAAGAACCAGGTGGATTGTATTCCCCAGGGATCCCAATACTTGTGAAGCTGTTACACAGAGTTAAAAGGCTTAAAATTAAAAAAGCACAATTGCCACCATGACCCAACCCAGCTTCAGCTCCTACAGGAAAGAAAATGTTTCGAGAAGGAACATTTATTGATTATTTTTTAATGCTAAACTTGGTATTACTAATTGGTTTGTTTCTACATATTCAGAGTTTTAAGGGGAATAAAGCTGTTTTTCTCAGCAGCAGGAGTGAGCGTGCGTGCACACGCATGCACACACACATACACACACACACACACAGAGTTTTCAATTATTATTGAGGCTCTATTCATAACCAAAGAGCAGGAAGCACAATCCTATAGAAACATGAAAGAAAATAAAAAGATATTTTGAGTATCTTTCCCATTATCTCTTACCTGGAAAGCAAGTGGCAAGAAAAAATAATGGAAATTTAACAGGTTCCTGTTCCCCCATTGCTCTATGTTATGTCTATTACTTGCATTTCATCAGCTTAATGTAAACATCATTCCTCCTGCTGCTGCCAGGTTAGGAAAAACCATTTAGCCTTCTAGGAAATCACGATCCCTTTGAACCTATATCTTGATGAGTGAAAATTCGATGGAAGAATGAACCAGAAGGATTGAGCAAATGTTTTAGGAGCCATTATATTGTTGTTATTCCTGCAGTTGATCATACCAGAGAAGGGTCTTGCCAATTAGCACAGCCCTTGCAAAATATCCCACATCAGGGAAGCTGGCTAGATAGCATCCTCTCCTACAGCCTTTAGCTCAAAATATGGCTCAAGTCTTTCATCACTAGTCATCATTTTGTAAAAAAATTCCCAACTCTAACTATATAGAAGAGTTTTCTTTCTTTCACTAGTAACCATGTTTATTATATATATAATCATAAGTTATGGCCTTTTGTTTTGAACTTCTTTTTTAATTAGATTTTCTGACCAGGGACCCACTGTTGTTGAAACAGATGTTGTGGGGCCCAATAATAGCACTCAGCTGCCAAGGCAAAATATGGAACTGCACACAGACCACACAGAACAAATGACTGTAATGAGGAGATGATCAAGTCCAAACAATGAAGTTGACATTTCATAAATATAGCCACTTATGTGTGAGCATAGACTTCGTGTATTTGTTCACTCTTCAACACTCTGCTTTCTCTCTGAGTAATTAGCGGGAAGACTATGAACAGCATAGAGCCCAAAGCTATCCCTTCCCAAAACAAGAACACTGATAGAAAATGTGCACTCAGGAACTGTAGCACAGCTAACTCCCAAATCAAACCTCAAAGACTCCCTCACACGCTCATCCAGTCTGCAAAATTAGACAAAGATAATGCCATGTAAACTAGTTCTGTGTTTGGGAGATTTTTTTTTCTTAAATTAGTAAGAATCAAGTATAAATGCAACACAAATTCACCAGGATGATATGTTAGCAAATGTTTTAATATCAAGCATTCACGGGGTTGGGTGGGGGAAGTCGTGATTTGTAGTCTTTCCCAACTTTCATGGGGCAAATATTTGCACCATGATCAATTTCAAACTTCAAGATGACGTCACTGGATGCAGAGTTGGGAAAACCTACGCAGCAGCACACTATCACATAGGATTCCACCACAGATGTAAAAATCGTCAAGAACTCCAATGTGGAGATACATAGTCAAATAAATAGTAAATGATGAATTTTAAGTGTTGGTTGCCTTTTTAAATACAATTAATTTCATTGTAAGTTGATATAATTTAATGTTTAATAATAATGACTGTGCTTAACTACTAGTGGTTGAGATTACTGAAAATTTAATAATTGACTTATACAGAGGCTGACCCTGCACACAACCCATGTACAATCACCCTTGAACAGTCATTTGATGCTATTCTGTAGTCCTCTAACCAGAAGCACTGGCATTACCTGGGAGCTTGTGAGTCCCCATACCACCCTCCTGAATCAGAATTCACATTTAGCAGGATCCCCAAGTATTTTTAGGTACATTAAAGTTTGAGAAACTCTGAATACATGAGCAACTTCAGTGGATGCTGTTAGGGAATTTGAAAAATATTTACACTCACTTTTTAAAATGTTAGAATAGAATGGAGTTTTTAAAAAATCCTCCAAGAGTCAGGATGTTTCAAAACAGCTGCAAAGAATTGCCATAAAATCCAAAAATGCCCAGAGACTTTTGTTAGGCATACCCCTGGCTTGGGAGGCAGGGATTCTGCTATTAAACTTTTGAATTTAAATCCTTGCTCTCCAAATTTATCAGCAGAGGGACAGTAGGAAATTATTTAACCTCTCTGTTCCTCAGATTTCCCATCTGAACAATGGAGTGGCATTAACAGTACACCCAACTGAGTGGTTGTAAGAAGCAGTGAGAGTTAAATGATTATCTCAATGACTGGCGCATAGCTAAAATGTGTGTCGGGGGAGGGATGGCAAATTATTCTTTATATGTCAATTCTAAAATGCATTTAAAAATTAGAAAAATATGTTTTTCTTGGTTTAACTTCTAAGAATTCCAATGTTGATCAGAAGTGTTTATATACTTTTCTGATTCTCTGAAGATTTAGAAACAAATATAGTAATTAAAATTAATTCTAAAATATGTCTAAATTTCAAAGTGATGCATTCCAATTTCCCAAATCACTGGGGTACTTCTGGGGGAGGATTTTGCATGCAAAAGAGACCCAAAGAAGACAAGGTCGTCACTTCCCCCGAATTTTGTCTCATTTCATGTGCTGCATTCAACTCTGTGGCTGCATTAGCATTTAGAATGACTGAAAGGAAAATGGAAAGAACCTGGATTTTAGCGATGTCCTGAGAGCCTGCCTTACCAAACCTGGACAACTTGGAGCAATGCTTTTATCGTTCAACATAAGAAATAGTCCTTAATGTTTAAAATAAATGAGTTCTTATATTTACAAGGTTAACTCTGAACTAATGCAAATTCCAATTATGCTCAATTAAGCCTCAGAGAACTTGAGTGACTTGTTCACAGTAGCCACTCATGACAGAGCCGGGCTTCACAATACCCATGTTTCAAAGGGGGACTTTTTTCCTCTTACTTTTCCCTCTTCTTTTTTCTTCTTCTTCTTTCTCTGTCTTTTTAAACTAAATTCACAATAAATATCACCATTTCAAACCTTTGACACAACCAACCCTATCCATTTTTATATGCAATATTCCCAGTGGTATGATTGAGGTCAAAATGTCCCCCCCATACTTGCAGACAATCAAGTAAGCATCCAAATTCTATGCTTTGAGTAGATTTTCTCCTAGTAACTCCAGGGGAGACAGCAACTATAGGGCATAATCACAACACCACAAATCCAAAAAATTAATTAAGAAAGAAAACTGAATATATTAACTCATATAATATCACAGAGGATAAAATCAATTAAATTATATTGTTTGTATGTATGAACATGGCATGATGAATCCCACTATTACGTATAATTCTAATGCACCGATTTAGTTTAATTTTAGTGCACCTATTGATTTGTTTTTAAACTTTTGCAATATTCAGCCAATATTGTTGGTATAACCTAGCTTTTTTTCCTTCCTGAAGTATATAACCCTGAGAAAACTTGTTCAACAATAATTTATAAAAATAAGTCAGGTCAATGAAGTTCTAACGAGGAAGAAACTCCTAAAAAGTGATTTTAATACAGGGAACTAGTTGCATGGATGTCAAATAACCTGAAAAACCACGCTGGGGACAATGAGGAAATTGAGACACTGGTAACAAAAAGGAAGTTGTTGGTTGAAGAGGCAAAGCAAGAAGATACTGCTGTAGAAGCAAAAGCACAGAGTTGCTCAGGAAAAGGTGAAAAATAGCAGATGAGAGAAGGACTAAGAATACCCTTGTTCCCATCCCTTTCCACCTTCTCATGGTCACACCATAAGCCTTTAATTCTCTAATAATTCATCTTTTCAGCAATTTGCTCTCTCAACCAGAAGCCAGCTGACACTGGTGCCTGGAAGATGTAGCCTGCAAGTACCAAGGTCAGGAACAGAGCACTGGAGGAGGGAGCCATGGACCTGAAGACAGACTGAGGAACCTTCCTTGAACTTCAGTGAACATTTTTATTTGTTGCTGATGGGCACTGAGGGGCACTCAACCACTGAGCCACATCCCCAGTCCTATTTTGTATTTTATTTAGAGACAGGGTCTCACTGAGTTGCTTAGTGCCTCGCTAAATTTGCAGAGACTGGCTTTGAACTCGCTGTCCTCCTGTGTCAGCCTCCCAAGGCTCTGGGATTACAGACATTCATCACCATGGCCAGGCCAGTGAACATTTTAAACTGCTTGTAAGAAAACTACTTTGCTAAGTTAGTTTAATATTATGTCTTCTCTTCATTTTATTGAAAATGTTACAGAGGGCTATGTAGGTGAAAGATACATTTATTCTACCTTAATATGTTTCCAATCAGAGTATTTAAGAATCAGTTCACCCTAAAGAGAGTAGAGATTAGCTTGGGTCTGCAAATAAGAGTTCACATTTAAAAGGAAGTAATGGTACAATTTTAATCAGACATTCATGTCCAGGAGAATAGGTAGGTATTGTCCCTGGCTGGGAGTAGACACAGAGCACAGTAGAAATCCTAAGGGAGAGGGAGGGAGGAAGGGAGGGAGGGAGAGAGAAAGAGAGAGAGAAGGAAGAGGAGGAGGAGGAGAATTTACATTCAGAAGCATTTTAATTACTATATAAGTCAAAACATGGACATTAATAATGACCCATAAGCCTTTAATTCTGTAATAATTCATCTTTTCAGCAATTTGCTCTCTGAAAAAAAAAATTAGTCATTTTCCGCAGTCTGACCATATTTATTTATCTGGGTTGAAGCAAGTGACTATACTCTGTATTTTTAAAAATTTGAAAGACGTCATGTACCTTCCCTCTTCTATAGGTTATTTATCTTAAAGTATAATAACATCTTCTGAAGACTGGGGATTTTAATACTGTCCATTTTTCTATCTTTCAGGATGAGTTTGCTGGCTCACAGATCTAGCCAAAAAAGACAGATTCCAGTCTTATTCTAAATTTCAAACTGTGAGAAGAAAAGTTCAATTTTAATTGAAATTGAAATCCCGCAATTAGGTTAGAAAAGCACTTTCAATGGATCCTTTGGAAGGTTATCTTTTTCTAAGATGTATAACTAGGAAATGAAACGGATCATCAAGAAAATTCCTTCAGCCTTTTTCATTGTCCATCAAGGAAGTGTTTAGCTCATATATCAATTCACTTCCCCCACCTTTTTTTTTTCTTTTTGTATTAAGTGATTTTTATCTACCAAACAAGACAACCCAGGGCACTACTAAATGACTTGTAAGTTGATATCAGACTGTAGGAAAAAGAAGGAATTTTAAACAAGATGAGTGCAGGAGATTGAATACCAATTACTTGAACGAGGCACATACTTTTTACTCTACATAGAAAGTCAACTATGCTTGTGTGTGTGTGTTAAAAAAAAAAAAAAGGAAAAATCTCATGTACTTAGTGGGTGTTTGGAAATGAAATGAGAATATTAAACTTTATAAAGTGTTTGGTTGGTTGCATTGATGGGTACCACTACTACATGAGATGGATTGATGAAACACCTTTATTGCTGTCAGAACTCAATACAACAGTTCTCGTCAAGCAAGAAACACTGCAGAAGTATTGTTTGGCAAGAATTTAAAGTCATGTTTCATATCAATAGAAAATTATGCCTAAGGGCTTGTATGTGTGTGTGTGCGTAGACTATGTATTAACTCCAAAAATCATGTTTTGACTCTACCCTGAGAAGATACTCAAAGCCAGGATATTAAAACATTTGAATGTTCATGAGAATATTAATAGTGGGATGACTCCCAACAAGAATGAGAAAGGGAGTAATGAACAGGCCCCCGGAACACCCTGAGTGCTTTTCTAGAACAGCACATGCTATAATGACCTATTTACTTGTCTGTCTCCTCCTCTAAATTTTAAATTCCTTCAAATCAGGGGTTGTATCTTTTAATCTCTATCCCTAGTTCTAGCATATTTCAAAGCACATTGGGAATTTTAATCATGATTTTGAAATAATGAAACAACCAAATAGTATTATGTTCACTTGCATTAAAACCTTTTATAAATGTAATTGGAAAAGAGTAATATCATAGGATCTACTCTCAAATTTAGGCTGAAAACATGGCCTTATAAAGTAGTATCTACATTTATTGCATTTGGCTAGGGAATTTTCACAGGATTATTGACACTGACCATGCAAATTAATTCCCAGGATAAACATTTGCTTTATTGAAGCAAATGTTTAAATATATGTATTAAGGGAGCCTTTACTTAAATTTCTTATCTTGATTTATGAATCAGTAAGATTTGTGACTTGTAAGAAGATATTTTTAGCCACTAGGCAAATCATAATAATTGGCCAGTGAAGATCATTGCCATTAGAATTTAAAAGAAACCAAGACTTTTAAATTGATACAACATGAACAAATTAATACTGTTATAAATATTTATTTATAAGAAATTTAGGCTTAATTATCTAAATTATAATTTCATATAAATGCTATTTTTCTATCTTCTTTTGAGTTTTGATTCTGTAAAGATTTGCATATTAGACAGGGAGTGGTGGCACAAACCTGTAATCCCAGTGACTCAGGAAGCTGAATCAGGAGGATCACAACTTTGAAGATCAACAATTTAGCAAGATTCTGTCTCAAAATAATAAATAAAAAGTGCTGGGGATGTAGCTCAGTGCTTAAGTGCCCCTGGGTTCAATCCTCAGTACCAAAAAAAAATTGCATATTAAATTTCTTGAAGCAAAAATATTATACTTGTGAAAATTTTCTGAATGGCTTCTTAAAATGCACAGCAGAGCTCTCAATGGTTTGGATATTACACACCCAGATGTCATATTTGCTAGTGATAATTACCTATTTCAGTACTTAACTTTTCCTCAATTGTGCAAAATATGCTTTGATATTGAGTTTAGTTTTGTTGACTCTTCTTTCTGAATTTCCAGTGTCATAGCTACATACAGGAAATTGTGATATATTTTTCAACACCCCCTTTTAAAATTGTCGAATCAACAGTCCCAAGCTATTCCCTGTATGATAGTTTTAGTTGTTGCAAGTATAGACAGTAGATAATCCATGTGTACCTACCAGGAATGCGCTTGTAAGGGAAATGGCCTTGACTGAGGTCCCTGTGGGAGGATCTGGCCTGTAGATCTGGGTGCTGTGATGGCCTAATCAGCCCACGTAATTGTGCAAAGTGAGCACCTGAGCCAAGGATATGCCCAGTAACAACATTTGCCATAGCCTAGAGAAGTAAAATAAGGGGGAAAGATGCAGGGGGAGAAGGAGAAAAAGAAGTGGAGGAGGAGGAGGAGGAGGAGGAGGAGGAGGAGGAGGAGGAGGAGGAGGAGGAGGAGGAGGAGGAGGAGGAGGAGGAAGAGGAGAGGAGGAAGGTTGCTCAAGTCTTCAGATTTCCTTTTTTAATGATTTGTAATGGGGTTGTGGCTCAGAGATAGAGCACTTGCCTAGCATGTGTGAGGCACTGGGTTTGATCCTCAGCACCACATAAAAATAAAGAAGATATTGTGTCCACCTATAACCAGAAAAGAAATATTTTTAAAAAAGAAATACCTAAATAAATGCTGAAATGGCACCATGACAGTATGTGTCATGACACACTTTTTTTTTTTTTTTTGTATAAGAAAAAGTAATGATGGAGCAGAACAGGTTAACAAAAAGAAAAGAGAGAAGAAAACAGTGGTGACCCAGCAGGGGCAGAGATGCTCCAAGACCTGTAGACTGTGAAGCCTGTGGAAGCCTGAGGACTGCGGGTCTCAGAATCACTTCCTTTCCACTTCCATCTTGTGCAGTCCTAACCCATGTGCATTCTTTCCCCAGTTTCCCAAAAAGGAATAGCTTTGATGATTTTTTTTCTCATAATGAACACAGGACATCACAAAACAAAGAAACTTAAATATAATCTATAGTTTTAAAAAGCAAAAAAAGGACTGTAATACCAATAAAGCTTTGCTGACTACCCATTTCAACTTTTCTTTGGGTGAACATTGATATTCACATGTGACTTTTCACAGCTGGTATGTAGCTTGCAGTTTTTTATTCGAATGTCATGAACACACTTCCATGCCTATAAATATAGCTTTGTGCATTATTTCTAATGGATCATAATATTCCATTGTATCCATATACCATGACGTCTACCAGAAACACCTTCGTGATGGACACTTATATTGTTTCCACTTTTACTCCATAATGAATAATGCTGCAATAAATCTATTTGGCCATTCTATATTTCTTTACTTATGCTTTTATTTGTCTATTTCCTTATCTTAAATTTTTTGAAGTGGAATTATTAGACAAATGGGGTACATGTTTCTTATGTTTAGTTTTACTTTTTATACATTCATTTTAGTGGATACAGAGACATAAAAAAATTGTGTATTTTTAAAACTTTTGTTTCAGTGCTATTAGCAATTCACATTTATAAGCTATTCACTTTCCCAAACTATTCCCACAAAATATTGGCCTTTTCCAATTAGAGAAGTGACAAATACTATCTTGTTTCTATCTTAATATGTTTTTCTTTGGTTTTTAATATTTTTGACTGTTTGTATTTCTTTTCCTATGAAGAACTTATTCATAAACTTTATTCACTTTGCTAGCAGAGTGTTGATTATTTTATTATTGATTTAAACATCTTTATATATTAAGATTATCAATATTTTGTCTAGCATATGTTTTATGAATATTGTCCTAGTATGCTACTTGTCTCTCACATTGCTTAAACTATCTATTGCATTCAAAAATGTGAAACAGTTTGTTGTCAAAATTATCAACTTTTTATTTGTAATTCCTGGTCTTCTTGTAGTACTTGAAAGTGGCCTTCCCCAAAATATAAAAATATACATCCAGGATATTTATGGATTCACTTTTTAAAATTTATATATTTGATCCATCTGGAATTCATCTTAGTGTGATTGAACTAAATATCCTGCTTAATTTTTCCTGCAATTTATCGAGATAGCTTAGTACCATTTATTGAATAATGTATTGTCTTTCTCTAGTTGATTCCAAATATTTCTTTTATCATGTGCTAAATTCCATGATATATTGGCATGACTGTGTGGTGTACTGGTAAAGCAGTTGACGCTAGAATTAAAAAGACTTATGTTCTTACTGTCTAATTGTTTAACTTTGGGTGAGTGACTAAATCAGCCTAAGCATCAGTTTCTTTATCTGAAATGAGGATATAATAATTCCTCTTAGGACCATGTGAGGATTAAGAGATAAATAGTATGCAGAGTACTCATTTTGGCCTTATGGAAATTTTAGTATAATTAGTTACTAGTTCTTGGTTTTAACACTGGATTTTCCTTTCAGACCTATCAATCTCTCTATTCTTATGTCAGTAATTCAATTTTAATGATTATGTCTTTAGAATATAATTTCATGTCATTAAGGCAAAGGTCTAACATTAATCTTTTATTAGAATTATAATTTATTATATGATTATTCTTCAAGAAACTTTTCTCCCTTCAAATAATGGTCTAATTAAAACATTAGCAATTATTTAATCTCATTTAGCTTCAGTTTAAACATACACAAATTGGGTATAATATCTTCTTCTTAGAGTTATTGTGAGGACTGGATGAAATTCAAATAGATTATATAGTAGGATACCTGATGCATACATGTTTAATAATTGGCATATTATGATTATAGTAATCTTGATTTTTCTCATAGTATTCAGGCAAGTTATTTCCATAATAATTTTATGTTCAAAAAATGAAGAGCAGAATTCTGGATTAATAATGATTGCTATGCATAGCTTTCAACAGCTAGACAAAAAATATGCCCAAAGTGTACCCTAACAGAGATGCAAGTTCACTACTACAATTGTTAGAATACATTGCTAGAGGAGGAAGAGGAGAAGGAGACTGGGCATGTCGACTTTTATTATTCTACTGGACCCAAGATAAAACTAACATTTGGTGCCAAAATTGCAAATATCTAAGTGTTATTGTATAGACCTTGACCCAGAGTTATTAATTCGCAGATAGATGGAGGGATGGTGTGGGGAGTGTTTGCCACTCTTGATGATAGTATGTCTAAAAGGTTAATACAAGTATGCACACTTTTAAGGATGCTACTGGACTCCAAATTAGAATGGTGTTGAGAATATTAATCATTGAGCCATTCTCTGAGAGAAAGAAAACCTCTGGGAAATAAAGAAAATTATTGGGTTTCCATTCATTTATTCTCTCACTAATCCATTCAACAATGAGAATCTCCTCTTACATCTCAGTATATGTCATTAAGAGAGAAAATTGTACTGTCCTCTTTTACCTCTGAGAGAAGGGAAGGGAAAGAATTTCAGAACTCTAGTCAAGATAGATATCAGACATATTATTATTTTTAATGAGTCTTCCAGGGGAGGGGAGTTCTTCATCCAAACCAGCCACACAAAATACCTTAAGTACAATATCTTCTCACACTGAACATAAATCTAGTAGTTAAGAAGTTAAAGAAAAAAAGCAGAAATATGAAACAAGAGCCAAATTTTTTTGTTGTTGGTTTTCTGCTTCAGCAAATGCATTATAATTGATGTTTGTGAGAGTTTAGAATGCCTACAATCCACTGCATAATATGCCAGCTGGGTAATTCTGAATGTTGTAAGCAGTCACCTTACTTTTCGGTGCTAAGGTTATGTTCATAAAGAGAACTGCAGTTGGTATCACATTGCACAAGCTCCCGGAGCTTGGGGGAGAATAATGACACGAATCAATAATGCTGTCTGGGAAATGGCTTAGAATAAAATATTACAGAAGGGCACGAACATCACCCAGGGGGAGACTTCAGTGCTGATTAAATATGGCTGCCTCAGCTCTCTTCCACACAGTGACAGATGGGGCAGGAGTGCTTACTTTGGCTTTTGCTGAATTTTTCTGCACTAGGGTTACTCAGGTAGCATGAAAACACCGCAGCTCATGCCAGCTCTTCTAGCTTTGCTGCACTTGGACGCCCCCTGAAGACCAAAACTGCACACACAGGCAAGGAATTCCCCCATCAGATTTCAACAGAAGCCATACCTTACAGGAAGTTTACAATTCTCATTCTTTTCAAAGCACATTTTCAAAAAGCAATGAATAAAAAAAAAAAATTAAGGGCTGGGATTGTGACTTGGTGGAAGTGTGCTCACCTAGCATGCATGAGGCACTGGGTTCAATCCTCAGCACCACATAAAAATTTTAAAAAATATTGTGTACACCTGAAACTAAAAATTAAATATCCTCTTTAAAAAAAAATTAACACTTACACACTGAGTCCTCCTTTTCACCAACCCCCATACATCAAAAGAAGCAGAAACAAAATAGTTCATTTGTTCAAGTTCACAATATTTCTTAAATAGTGTATATGAAGAATTAACAAAATACTCCAAACAGATATGAGAATTTAAAGACTATCTAAATAAATGTCAACTTTAAATCACATTTAAATGCATGGGAAAGTGGAAATAAATTTGTGCTGCCAAGTGTCAATAAATTGTTCTTTCTATATTTCCTTCATGTGTGAACTAGTAAGACTTGAAAACATCATGCCATGTCCCCCCAAAATATAATGTTCTCCATTCCATCTAGTTCCACTATAAACTTATTATAGTCCTAAGCTAAAAAATTCAATACCATGTATTCTACAGTAAAATTTATCCTACCAATGCTTTTATTTTGGCCTTCCATAGAGGCAAAACAAACGAAACTTACTTTATCCCTGGGAATAAAAAAATATGAATGGCAGAGACATTAGCTATCAGTGGTATGGACACTGAGTTTCCTCTGTGTGTGAGAGGTTGTCCCTGGGCACCCTGTGATTGGAGACACAGGTCCAGAAAATGCTGCTGCTTACTCAGCTCTGTTATAAATTTGATTGAAACCATTAGCTAGAATATAATGAAGTCCATGTGTCAGCCCTACTTGGCATTTTTTTTTAAAGATAGAATTTTTTAGAACACATAATTGTGATAAATCCACTCCAGATAATGTATGTTTTTTTTTCTTTTTTAACTGAGATTCTTTCCACATACATACTTTAAACAGTTAAATGTGCATTTACATATTAATGGTTATGACTCTGCTCTATGAATTTATACTTTCAGCCACTTTTTCCCAATATCTTTCTCACAGGAATTATTAAGTCTTCTAAGAAAAAAAAATTAATTTTTTCAGGCAACTTATACCTAAAAACTTTTGGGTCATAATTAGACATGCTTTGAAACTCTTTCTCATTATGTATACATTGAATTTTTTAATAATAGTTGAATAGAAATAATTTTGTGCTAACAATCCACATCTTCAGAATTCAAGCTTAATAAATGTTTTTAAATGTTCATGTCCTAAAAAGCAGTGTTTTTTTTTAAGAAGTTATCTTTATTCAAAAGTTACCTTTTGGCCAGTACCATATGAAAACTGAAATAGAGTCTACTGTAACTTGAAAACATTAAAGAAGGCTAAATTGAAATTAAATGGGCCACTCCCTGAAGTTTCTAATTCAGTTAAGTAGGTAAAGATGCTAAGTCACATCTTTTCACAGAAGATTTTCTCTAAGGGTACAGATAGTAATGCGCCTTTAAAATATGTACATATACCAATAAAATGAAGTGCAGATCTCTTCTGTACAATTCCTATAATCCATGTTTTGGGAATCAGATATTCTGCAATAAACTGGTAACTGAAAGCCAATTTTCCATTAGTTTAAGTGGAAAAACTTGAAATGTGCTACGTATTAACTCCAAACCACTAACCAAACTATCACCAACCAAACTATAAAAACACAATAAGACTTCTATATATAAGTAACAAACAGAATGTCAAAAGCATAAAACATTAATTCCTAATCATTCAGCAATTAATATGCAGTTGCTCTGTGTAGACTATGGTGATGTTCCTTACCATCAGCAGTTTTTACCTGTGACTCTGATATTAGTTATACTTGGAATATAATATGAGCCTTTCCCTATAAATCAATGAATTTGGGGAGATGACTTTTTTTCTTTCCTTTACAAACATCATGTGAATACTGAGATGTGCATGCTTGGTTGTTGAAAATCAATAGGTGTTCTCCAAGGAAAATGTTAACCAGGAAGGCCTCCTGCAGAGTGAGCCTACAACCCAGGGATTCCAGGGGCTGCCTTGGGAGGAACTGGTTGTTCCCTTACTGGAGAGCAGCAAGCTCCCCAGAGCACACAGCCACTTGCCATCAATATTAGTTTCCTGAAGCTTCCGTAACAAACTATCATAAATTTCATGGCTTTTTAAAACAACAGAACTTTTTACTGACAATTTTGGAGTCCAGACATTCAAAGTCTAGGTGTCAGTGAGGTATTCTCCAAGAAAGAATCTTATCCAGGTCTCTCCTCTAGCTTCTGGTGGCTCCCAGCCTTAGTTTATGAATGGACACTTTCCTCCAGGATGTTTATGTCTTCTCATTTCCTTCTCCCCTCTCTTCTCCCTCTTGAAAGGATAAACGTCCCCCTTTATCCATGATAAGCTCATGTTGAATTTTAACCACATCTGCAAAGAACCTTTTTCCAATGAAGCTCACATTCACAGGTTCTAGGTGGATGAGTCTTTGGATGGGGGAGGGTGCATTGAATGCAAGACATCATCCTAGCTTGAGTTCTTCAGCTAACATCATCTCCACAGGAAATCAGGTCCACAGCGCAAGGCAGCCATTTGTGTGGGTCTCCTTCCTCCACTTTACCTGTTATAATTATCATTTGTTGAACTAAAAAAAAAAAAAAGGCTCTGAACTTTATTTACATCTTTACTGGAGTTATCTGAGGTGACTAATTCTGTAGGGTTTATTTAAGCTACCAGAGTCTCTACATCGAAAAAAATCTGAAAGAGTCAGGGGCCCATGCACCTCCTCATGAGTGACCCTGTAGCAGGCACCATGCAGGGTTTCTGTGGAAATGTGTCAAAGATTCCTGTGGTTTTTCTGACTTCCTTTCCTAGAAACTGCTTCTAAGTTACCTCCATTAAAGCAGTCAAATAGAATAGAAATTGTTCTAAGTGAGAAATTGTGTTTTCAGAAAGCAAACATGGAGTGATTCCCCCCAAATGGCATGTTTGCTGGCTCTCTGGATTTTATAACTAGTGACTTAGACAAAAATTACAGGACTCATGTGATAATTTACCAAGAAAATGAGTTCACAGGCTTGACCTAGTTTTTATTCATGTGAAAAATAAAATTAATACATGATGTTTACAGATGTGGATAGATGGAGAGTTTATACACTTTCATAAGCATGCATATGTATTTATATGCTCCCTATGTACAATTTACAAATGAATATTCATTGATTTTGCAGTGGAAGCATTTTGTTCTTATCAACAGACTGCCCTTCTGAGGTCCCTCCAACCCCCTCTCCTTTTTTTTTTTTTTCTCTCTCTCTCACTCTCTTCTATTTTTTTAAATAAAGTTTTCTTTCAAGTCCTCTACTGTTACAGTGTTTCGGCCATCAAAGTCCCCTCCTGGCCATTTTCATTTACCTTGTGACTCTGACCCTTTGTGAAGCTGAGCATTTTCAGAGTAAACTGATCCTGCAGGTCCCCAAGGATGTTATTCTCATTTATTCACGCAGCCCTTTGAATGGAGCAGTCCTCACTTGGCAGCCGTTCAGCAGGCCAAGATTCAAAGAGCACACAATCCTTTTTCTTCCAGAGGCCTTTCAAAACACAGCCCAAGGTTTGTCGAGGAGCTTTAATGGATGTCAGTCATTTAGCATGTTCCATTTCATTCATGGCTGCCAGCGAACGTGATGAGTAGAGAAGGAATAAAAGAAAACAGGCAGACAATGGAGTAAGGGATAATTTTCCGAGCCTTTTGTGACATGGCATTATAGACGGCATTTTTGAGCTGCCATTACTCATGATGAGGGGAGTTAAAACAGAGAAGTTAATGTGCTTGTATTTAAAGCCTCGCCAAAGCCTCCTAAGCAACTTCAGAGCCAAGACCTCAGGAGCCTGGGGATCAGTTTGAAACATGGGTGCTCTGGATCTGAGACAGCTGCATTGCAGGGGCCCCATACTCACCTCCCATGGGGTGATGGAAGGATGAAGCCCCTTTTGTGCCATCTGCATGTTCCCCTCTGACAGCTGGCTCTCCTTTCCTGAACTTCAAAATGTTTGAGGCCGTCTGGAGACCAGCAGTAAGATGGAGAAGCTCAATGACAGTCCCAGGGGACAGGGAAGGTGGATGGAGGCAAAGGCTCTGGGCTGCGTACCTCTGTACCTGCCAACTGGTGTGTCACAGAGGGGCTAAAATTACTGGCTGGTCAATTATCTGATTAAAGAGAACCTTTCATTTGAGGCTTTTTTTCCCCTTAATCCAGACTGAAATCTAAACCTTCTAGTAAGTTACTTAAACTTTTTTTTTTTTTTTTTTTAAACTTGGGCATAATCAACATTGGGAGCCGGGGAAATGATAATTAAAAAAAAAAAAAAAAAGGTACAGGGAGAAACACTTTGTTAATGGCTACATGCCATAAACTGTTATGGGATTTTCTTTCTTTCTTTTTTCTTTTGATACAAAAGCAAGGTAATGTACTTGAAACTACTGGCATCAGATTTAATCTTATTTATCTTCACACACACACACACACACACACACACACACACAGTCACCAGGCCAATTGTATTTTTAAATTAGTAGAATCAATTGATTAAATAAGGTACCAGTGTTCCCCAAAAGCAATTCATTTTTTATTAGTTTTACAATTGCATTGAAATCCCTTTAAATTATAGAGTTTGTGAATTATGCTTCTGTCAGGCAGCATCAGAACTACGTTTTTATAGCTCTTGGATTCCACAGAGGCTGTTGTGGTTTGAAAATAACAGAACAATGTGCTGCTGCTTCACCAGCCAGTTAATGACCTGCCCCATAGCTAAAGGCTCCAAACCACACAGGGCAAGCTGGGCTCAACCACCCTGGGCCAAGGCTGCCTGGCTGGAACCATGTGACATGAAAAACACTCCAAACGTTTTTTTTCAATACATGCTGAGTTGACTTCTTGGATTTTTACTAATCATTTCTCCATAGTTTATGATGTCTTATTTTCTTTAATGAGAGACCGAGAGAAACAGAGACAGAAGGGGGCAAAGTTGTGGAGTCAGCAAACAACAATACATAAGAGAAACCTGAAATGCCAGATCTAAACCAAGAACCATTGTTAGCCTCTAGACTGAAGATGGGGGCTTTTGAGGATAGGAAAACAAAAAACAAAACAAACAAACAAACAAACAAAAAATGTGGGCTGGGAGTGTAGCTCAGAGATAGAACACACGCTTGGCCTGTGTGAAGCCCTGGGTTCTGTCCCCAACACCACACACACACACACACACACACACAAAAAAAAAAAAAAAAAAAACCAGTGTCCCTTGGTTAGAAGAAGAAGAAGAAGAAGAAGAAGAAGAAGAAGAAGAAGAAGAAGAAGAAGAAGAAGAGGAGAAGGAGAAGGAGGAGGAGGAGGAGGAGGAGGAAGAGAACAAGTTGGGGGAGCAACCAGAGAAGGACAAAATGGAGGAGAGAGAGAAAGAGGAAAAGATTAGAAGGAAAAGAAAGTGAGGGAAAGAGTGAGGGAGGAAGCAAGGAATGGCAAGTCTTGTCAACTTTTTTCAATTCATAAATATATGACCCATTTTCAGATATCAGCATGAATGAAGGGTTTATACTAAAGAATACAATAGTCACTAATACAGATCCTCATGAAGCCTTAGAAAACTGTAGAAAGATGGATGCTGTTGACAACATTCTTAATCTGTTCTTTGCATATAGTATCTCTCTTCTGCCACTCCCAAGAAAATGCACTCACCTCTGCAACGTGGTCACTGTCATCAAGGCAGACTTATTAGTGTTTATTTCTTATTCTGTCTCCAATACACCCTAGATCTAACTGCATTTCTTACAAGAAGTAAACAAAAGCGTTATGGGAGAGTCTACCTCTGACTCTTGAGGACCTCCAGTCTTGCCCTCTTCTCCTGCTCTCACAGATGGACTCACAGACCCTGCCCATTGCTCTCTGTGGCCAGCAACTCACTATTATTGAATCACCCTGTTCACGAAGTACTTTGTTACAAAAGTGTTTTCTTGTGGGAGCCTAAATTCGCCATCCATTTCCTCATCCTTTTAAGTTCTATAACTATGTAGAAATATCTACCCCTATCTCCCCCTTTTCCACAGAACAGCCTTTGAAACTGTTAACACAAGTTGTCATTCTCTCAGGCAAAATGAACACATCCCCCCAGTTATTCTTTATATGATATGGTTTCCAGATCCTTCACCATCCTTCCTTTGAACACATTCCAGTTTGCTGTCAACTTTGCTCTTAAAATGTGGTGCCCAGGATTCAACAGAGCGCTTCCTGTGTGACCGGCAGTGAGTGAGGTTAGACCAGTAACTCCCTTGATGTAGATGCTATATTTCAATTTTTACAGCATAAGACTGAGGTGTTTGGCAGCAGATCTACATGCTTGGGTTACGTTAACTTAAATTAAAATCAAAGTATCAGATATTCACTGTTCTTACATAAGAAATTGATTATTTGAACCCAAATGTAAAATTTTACATTTATTCTATTGAGTTTAGCCTTCTTTTTTCAACCACTCCAATTCATAAAATATTTTAATAAATTATCTTCCCCAGCTCATTAACTATTCCTCCTAATTTTGTATTGCTTGCGATTTTGATAAAACATCTTTCTTTGTCCAAGACATTGAGCAGAGGAGAAAAAACAAGTTTAATAAAGTACCTGACATCTAGTATATAATAAATGTTAGTAAATACAATCATTAAAACCCTTCCAAAGCCAGGCATAGCGGTGCATATGTATAATTCCAGTGCTTCAGGAGGCTGAGGCAGGAAAATTGCAAGTTCAAAGCAATTTTCAGCAATGCAAGGCCCTAAGCAACTCACTGAGACCCTGTCTCTAAATAAAACACAAAATAGGGCTGGGGATGTGGCTCAGTGGTTGAGTGCCCCTAAGTTCAATCCCTGGTATCAAAACAACAACCAAAAAAAAAAAAAAATCATTAAAACCTTTCCAAGTACTTCCACTGGTGGTCATCAATTCCTTCTCTCATAACAATAACTTATAAAGACTTATAAAAAGAAAGAATGAAAGAAATAAAAGAAGCCCCAAAAATATCATGATGGAAAAAGAGAGGCAACAACATGAAAATAAAGACATTCTGAGGCTGGGGGATGTAGTTCAGTGGTGAAGCATTTGCCTCACATGCTCAAGTCCCTCAAGTTTGATTCCAGGGACTTCCTAATTCATTTGCCCTTGAAAAGGTCATATTGCTATACACACAGTCCAGGAGAGAGGTGACATCCAGAAATCTGGTCCACCTCATGCCTCTCTCTCAGATACGTTCCCATTTGCTTCTGGTTTTCTACTTCCACTATTTTAATAAACAAAAGCAATTACTAGTAAATTTAGAGTGTAAGTTCAAGGGTTTGTATTTTATTTCAGTGAACAGTGTTCCAATCCTGTCCATATCAGTACACTGATGGCCAGAAATGAATATTATAAGAATTATTCACTTAGGATTTCAGAAAATAACTGGGTAACTTTACTGTGGCACAGCAACCCACTACAGAATGCTTCCTGCCGACTCCAGTTGCATGCGTTAGAACTTACTTGAAGCAAACTCCCTTCGACAAAATATAAAAATACTTAATATTACAGGGTTTTAAATATATTTTTTAAAGTATTATCAAGACAACTGAAAAAGAAAATAGTCCTGATATCTGTTAAGTGCTATAACTTTTTTATTATTCTCTTTCTTCCATATATTGGTATTTATTCTTTATTTATAAGATACATAATATTCTTTATAATATGTGCTTCTATTCCAAATAGATGAGAGTTTTATAAAGGAACATACTCTTTCTTCTTGTCTGTGTTCCCAAACTGACCTTCTGTGAGTGAGAAAGGCAAAAATAATTATAATAATAATTATAATAAACAACATTTATAATATAGAAGAAATGTGGATCTTATATTTACAAACTTTAGGCCTAACTCTAAAAAAAGTTGAACATTGTGTAGCAAAATTCACTAAATCAGGATCATGGAAGCAAATTAAAGGGAAGATTATATTTGTATCCAAATGCTCATTGTTTTGGATATTGAATCTAAATGTAAATGTACAACTTACATTTCTAACAAGTTCTTACATTTTTCTATTATCTTAAGGTACTCAGGACCCCATTTACAAGAGACTTATTTTCTGCCTTTATGTATATTTCTACATGAAAAATAATTTTATGTGAAAAAAAACAAAGTTTTAATTATGTAACATTGGAATTTTCCAAAGTGGCTTCCTAATCAGAAAAATACATGCATAAACATTTTTAGGTATGATAAAATAATGTTAAGGATTAGTAAAAAATATGAGAATGTGATATTTTTAAAGAGGCCCACATCTGAGAGATAGAGTGGAAAAGTCTCTTTGTCATAATATGGCCACATCTCCTGTATGTCATAGTGGATTCTTCCATTTTTCAAATAGCCTTAAACAACCTGTACCTCCATTCTCTGTGCACATATGTAGTCCATGAGTAGCCACACTTCCCAATGAGACTTGAAGTTCACCAATTTTAAACTGACATCTTGTTTACCTACCCAAAATTCACCCAAGCATGAATGAATAGAGTGAATAGAGAGCAGGAGTCCTTATTGATCCTGGTCCTTTGCTTCATGATGACCACCTTTGAGTCCACCTTGGAGATAATGCACCTTGGATGTGGTGGGCCGGGCGGGCATGGGGGCGATGGGACCCTTCTCTTAATGGCTCCTTTCTTTCATTATTAATGGTCTTTTCTGACTCTGGTTATTGATTCATGTTAGCTGACATCAGATGCTTTTAATATCTGCCCACATAATCATGGCTGAAAAACCCAGTAAGAAGAAATTCTTCAAAGTAAGCTACCTGCCAAAAAAGAATAGCTTCACGTAGATATCATTGCACTAGGGGCTCATTTTGGTTTTGTAAACCTCTTTGCATGAGCAGAGAATGACCTTTTGTTAGTTCCACTTCTGCTGAACCTGTGTCAACCCCATTGATAAGTTTATTTTTTCTGATTCTTTATAAATATCTTTACACATTAATATATTTTGTGAAGAATTAATTCATTTGTCTTCATGCAAAGGATCAAATGTGGTCATAACTTGATCTTTACTTGCTAATTCCTACATTCTAAACAATTTATTCCCCAATTTGAAAATCTCTCCCATAATCCTTATAAATGCGTCCCTTTTACTTTCCTTCATTTGAATATTTTCTTATTTTTATTTAACAAAAAACAACATAGAACCCCAAAATGGAATAAACAAATTATTCTTTTGAGAGTTTTCAGAGGATAGGAATACTTTCTGATGTATAATAATTCTATAATATAGATACTATATTTACAATCACATTAAAATAAGATACTGTGCTTTAGAGGGTTAGTGACCTTCCCAAAATCACCAGGCTAAAATATATGGAGCTGGAAGAAAAGCATAATACTGATTCTCTTCTATACTTCCTTTCCTCAAACCAGCTTCTCAATCTCCAGCATGGACCCATATTTAATGCCAGTATTCAGTAGTACATAAGGGAGCCCAACTCATCCATCAAAACCATGGTCGTTCACTGATGAGTTCAAGGTTAGGGGGGCTGGGACAGTGGGGGATGTTTTTCTTCTAGTCAAGTGTATTGTCAATGGTGGTTATTTGAAATTTAAAAAAATACAAAAACAGGTGGAAAAGATTTGTTCATTTATTGCTAGTAGAAAAAAGAAAAAAATATATATATATGAAATCCATGCTGTCTTAAAACCCACATGGACATTACAATATCAAACTCACCTTTTGTTTCTTCTAACATGCATCCCATTAGACAAATATTTTAACATTTATTCTAACTACGTCACTATACTTTTTGCATTATTGTGTATGTGAAATTAAAGGGCTTGCTCTTGTCAATTATAAGGAGAATTTAAACAAAAACTAAACTACATTCTACAGAGCACCCAAATTACAGTAGTGTCCAGTTGTAAAATGATTTCATCTAGACCCCAAGAATAGCAGTAAACCCAAACTTTTATTTGCATAGTTAGTTTCTAATCAGTAAGAAAGAATACTCCACGCATGGTGGTGTATGCCTGTAATCCCAGCATCTCTGGAGGCTGAGACAGGAAGAGCAAGGTGCTAAGCAACTCGGTGAGACTCTGTCTCTAAAAACAAACAAATATATATATATATATATATATATATATATATATATATATAGAGAGAGAGAGAGAGAGAGAGAGAGAGAGAGAGAGCACAGCAGTTAAGTGCCCCTGAGTTTGATCCCTAGTACCAAAAAAAAAAGCAAATATATACTTTATACAACAAAATATAAGAAAACATTATAATGATTTGAGTAAAACATGATTGTTTCAGTGACAGAGCAAAATTACTATTTAAAAGAATAAGTTCTCTGAAAGCTCTCCGGTCCTATGTAGATTGTCATCAGTACAGTATCAGTAAATGGCAAGAAAATACTATCTTGCCATATAATAAGGTGTTGTTCTAAATCTGTTCATTGCTAGATTTAATAGCCATTTAATAGCATCTCTTTGATCTATACATAAATAAAACAGGGCCCTGAGTAGCTTGTCCAAGAAAACATAGATAACAAAGGGCTGAGCCAGACCCCAAACCACAGCCTCAGATTCCAAGGCCAGTGTTCGTTCCCATTGCACCAGACTCATGCAAAACTCCAACATACACATTTTAAACAGGATGTACAATTTGCAAAATTTACTTTGAATTATAACCCTGTGTCCTAATTATTTTCCATCAGTATTTTTCTTTGTATCTTTCTCTATCCTAAGGGTTCTCTCTTTTGGATCATTGTTATCTGATTTTTCTAAACATTCCCCTTTGTCTTTCACTTTCTCTCCATAATTGCTTTTCATTCTTAGGCCTTATCTCTTTTTGGTATTTTCATTCTGAGTTTATTCTTTTCGTATTTTCAAAAAAAAAAAAACCTCAAGAGGAACACTGTTATGGTTATGAAGTACCAAATAACATGACTTTAATATCAAGAACTTGGATGCTACTTATATGTTTCAAATTCTTATGGTTATCTTTAAAATTGATTTCCCCTTTCTAAATTTTATAAAGTTATCTGAGCCCTTCCATCCCTTTTAATATCTTTCATGAAATTTGCTTTTTAAGCTATGAGAATTCTGTAGATGAGAAAATTGGATGAGTATGGTTGGGATAAGAACAAAACTCTAGCATGTCATCAATGCGCTTTAGTGGATATGTAGAATTTCTGATTGTTATATCGGTTTTAAACCAAATTATACTTTGTCCAATTCAAGAAGCTTGATTCTTCCAATGTGTTTGAATCATTCTCTGGCAAAGAGTTAGATGCTTTGAGAATAACAACAGAGTTCACAGGATTACAGCATCTATATCCCCAAAGTTTCTAAACAAACACAGGCACTTTGAAGGCAAAGGTTTTAAACACTGCACACATTATTAATTCTAACAAATGTACAATTATTATGCCCAGAAAACCAATATTTTATATTTTGATAATTTTACATGTTTCAAAATTAGAGACAGTGGAGAATTTTGAGAGAAAAACCATGACTTACTAGACTTGAAGTTCTTGGAGCTTCACTAACTTTCCTGAGCCTCATTTGTAAGCACTGCAAGGTTGTTATGATAATTAAAATTAACAGCATCTCTTTGATCTATAGACATGATGGGTTTCCAGTGAGTGACATGGTGACAATGACAATGATGACACTGAGGTCTCTTGATTTAAGAGGAAGAAAACCAAGCTCCTGGATAAACCTTACCAGCATATGTAACCAATATAAAATAGCTTTCAATTTATAGTTTTAAAAGATAATGACAATTTAGAAATTGACTCTGTGATTCAATAAATAAGACTTCTGGAGGAAAAAAAGTTTACTCTTAAAAGAAGACCCACAAAAATGAAACTGGCAAATCCACAAATGTTTACACATAGCCTTGATGTAAGGAATAATTTTAAAAAGCGCTTTTGCAGAAATTTAGAGAGGTGTTAATAAGTTAAAAATGATTTTCTCAAAGTCTTCTTTTCTCAAAGTCTTTCAGTTTGCAGTGTTTAAGAGATTGCAAAATCTCTTTTTTAAAAAATTCAATGTGTGAAGTTATTTGTGGATGTAAACAAAGCAGCCAATCTGCAAAACAGACATATGCCTCAAAATGTACTTTCTGAAAAGTTATATGAAATGTTTCATTCTGTGATACTGTATTTGTTATGTGGTTTTCAACAATAGAGCCTCCAGAGAGAATCAAGCCTTGGAAAGAAAAGACACATGTTCTCTGTGACTGGCCTATACATAATTATGCTATACTCAGAGACAGTTTTAGAATAAGGCAAGCAAGGTAGCAAACACTTATGGAAGAGCAAACTTGTAAATCTTTACAGTGAAACTTTTTCAGGTTTCCAGTTGTCAGAATTCTCAAATCTTGTAATAGGCTCTTGTGCTTTTTTGTTCATCTCTAAGCCACACATTTATAACCTGACAGCAGCTAGTGGTTGGTAGGCTAACACCTCACTTGCTGGAAACATCACAGGAGAAGGCAGAGTCATGGTTGGTAAGGGACCATCTTGATCTTCTCCCTGATTCAACACGGAGTGGCTCTGAGTGTCTGATGATAAAAAGATCAGCAGGTGACTGGGTCATTTAAACCTAATGCTGTTATTCCTATTATTTTAATTTTGGTTATATTTTAAATTTTTGACATAATTACTCAAGTCAAGTAACAAATTACTGAAATTAAACAATTTTTTAAAAATGGTGGGCATTTTAGTACAGATTGCAGTAAAAGAAACAGTGTACTGTAGCTCCCTCACATGGGTCGTGAGTGTTGAATAACAGCCTCTGAATAATGATTTCCTCTCTCCCACACTCTGCTCCCTTTTGGTATGCTGCCCAGGTAGGCAGCCAGTACTAAGTATCTGATAACATGCCTTGTCGGGCCATGTAGAATAATATTTTCTTCCAAGCCCTGTAATTTTGCCCCTCTGCAATCTAAGGCTCCACGCCCAGCACATCTTGTCTCTTGGGAAACCCGCAGAGCATTGCTGGCCAATACTGAGGCTATTTCTGCTTCCAAACCCAGATGAAGATGATTTGAAATTTCTATATGTTTATTGCCCACTGAACTTATATATTCCAAAAATTCTGGAAAAAAAAATGCAAAAATAAGGAATTCTCTGAATTAGAAGCTAAGTCTTCTCAAAGTTAATTTTACATGCTATATTAAAAAATACAATATTATGAGAAAAAATTGTTCACTATGCTAACAAAGTCAGTATTATTATATTTCTTTAATAGGAAGAAGTAGAGTTCTATATTTATTTTCATATTCTTCTCTAGGTCTTTTGGCTTTAAGCATATGTTCAATTAGTTCCTTTATATTTAACTAGGTGCTCTTAGCCTGGAGATTAAAAAATTGCAGTTCAAACACTAAGTTACTCACATTAAAATACAAGTTTGCTTTAATGCTAAAAATGATGTCTAAATGGTATCTTTGTAGATGACTCATCTTTAAACCATTTTTTTAAATCTCTTTTTTCTTAAATTTGCCAGGGACTTCTAGCAATTATTCCCTCATAGACAAACCTGATAAATCAAGGCCTTGATTTATCATCTAATTGCATTCTAGTGTAGGGCATGTGTATATTTGCTTCCTGGCAAGTTCAGAATGACCTATTGCTAAAGAGAATAAAACAAGGAGCCACACAGAAAGCTCATAAGGGCCGCACAACTAAAGAGAAGACTCTGGGGTGTAAACTTGAACCAGCTGGAAGCCTGGAGGGTCAGGAGGAGAAAGGAAAGAAGCCCAGAGTGAGGATTTGTTGGGAGTTCTGCAACTACTCACAAACATTCTCCAGAACAGTCCATTTTATTTCAGTAGAAATTACTGATAGATGGAGTGATAAAGATAAATTTGGACAAACCAAGGTGAGAAATAACTTTTTAATGTTTCTGTCTATTACAGAGACTTTTAAATACCTATCTTTTTATTTTCCTGCTCCTGCTCAACTGAAGAAACATAAACACTGTATCTCCCAGATGACATATGTAAGTTGCATTCATTTTACCCCCAAACACTTATATAACAGGCCTATAGTTGAACAGGAAGTGGTGAAGCTGGCAGTAAAAGGTCAGTTTGGTTTCTCTCCTCCCAGTGAAGCCTGCATAAAGTGAGGACACTCCTGTCCTATTTTTCTTCAGCCCATGAGAATGTAATAACAGTAGACATGATTGTAGCATTTTGAGTGTTGAACCTTAGCTACGGGGAAAGAGAAAACTGGTTGAAGAAGACAGGGAGATTAGAGAACAGCCCTCTTCTCTGTGTACTCTTCCTTCTGGGGAAGGGCCTCGGTAGCCAGTCTCTCAGGGATTGCTTAATTCTTCCTCCCAGTTTAAATGGCCGTGGGTCAGCAGCTGACATCTCTGCACAAGACAGGATTGAGCAGTGGCCTCCAGAGAAGCAGGCTGGGCCAGGCTCCAGATTCCGAAGTTCTTTGCCAGAGCAGTGGGACACAGGAGGAGGGGGCAGAAAGCACAAGTTTCTGCTCTCAGTCCACTAAGCCCAGACCACTTTGACTTCTGCATATCTTGAACTTCCGAAAGCCTATGTCTTTTTCTGTTTACAGGATAAACTGTCAAGGGTGCATATAAAATAAATACAAGTTTTCCAATTTCCAGTTGTCTGTTGCAAAGTTAAGAACTTTCCATTTCCAGGACCAACAAAGGTGACATTGTATTTGATCTGCTACTTAACTAATTCTCCTTCAGCTTTTCATTCAGAAGCTCAACTTGTTTAAAATAATTTTAAGGCCAAAACAATACAGCGGTTACAGCTCTCTGACATATTGTTTGTAACCAGAAAAATCAGCAAAGCCAGAAGCATTCTGCTTGTGAGCGCTTTTGTTTCTCCTCTTTTGTTTTATTAACCTCTCCACAGCTGGTGCAGTTGAAAACACTCTTTCATCACATGCTTAGCAGAAGTTCAAGTGTAGTTGAGAGTGTGGCCAAGAATCTGTCTGCTGGAGTCGCTGTCAGAATGTCATGTTTCACTTCTAACCCAGCTCCTATCTGATACAGCTGACGGAAACAAAGAAAATCTGCAACAAGGAAAAGTTCTCCCTGGACCCTCGCAAACTGATCATTCCCTAGGAATCATGAACAAGAAATTCTAGCAAAGTAGAGGTATTTTCGTATTCAGGTAAGAATTCAGAATTCATAGAATTTTTGCTTGGGTACACCCTCTTTTTTTTTTTTTTGATGTAGTAAAAGTGTTTACAAGTCACAGAGGTACTAGTTACAAAGCAATAATGCACTTTTGTATGATACTACTTGGAATTTACAAAACAGAATAAAAAATTAAACCAGATTCAAAATATTACCAGACTTCTTGTTTCCTTCTTTATTTCAATAAAACATTTTATGTTCCTACTTTTTCTTTGCACCGTAATATCAATTTTTGTAATCTAGGGAGTATTTATGATGATTCATAATATTTAGGTAAATACATATTTATTATTGTTGCAATGCAATATTAGCTGTTTCTATAAAATTAGATAAGTACTCAAGTTACTTTTCCTGGAGAAAGGATACATTTTTTAATGGCATTTCCCAAGTTGCATGGGATGGGAGATATTTTTTCCTTTATTTTAGGAAGATTTATCTTCTTTCCAATTTTTTAAGTACTTCAGTTTTAGCGGATTATTAATGGAATCATGTCCCAACATCTTCATCTCACAACATACACTTCTTTTTATGTTGTAACATTTAGTTCATAAGCACATTGTGGAACCAAGATTCTCTTAACACTTGTTCAAAGGTGATAGCAAGGCAACGAGTCTTTAGTGGTAGACCAAGATGGTAGTTAGGTATTACACATAGGTCATTATCATGTAACCTTCAGTTGTTAAAATGTTGAGATACTTCCTACTGATTGACAAGTAGCCTTGTCCTGACTCCCCTAAAAGCCTCCCTCCTTCCTTTCCCCACCTATGCTTTCCCCCCAGGTCATTCAAACCACCTTATGACCCAGTTACTACAGGGTCAACACCTGGCACAGCAAGAAACTCACAGGACTCAAGAGCTCCAGCTGCATATACTGTCAAATATTTTGAATATCATTGCTAGCATAGTACTGTAAATAATCATTTTTCAGATATTTATCAAGCACCTATGACATAATAGGTATTGTTGTAGGCCCTGAGGATGCTAGCCCTAAGTGAAACAGACCAAAGGACCTGCATGGAAAAGAAGTGGACAGATCTTGTTATGTTTTAGAAATAAAGTCATCAGAATTTGCTAGTGAATCTGGTGTAGGCATTAGGAAAAGAAAAAAAAAATCCCTAAGTTTTTTACTCAACTAACTGGTAGATAATTAGCTTAATTAGATGATAAAAGGGGGAAGGAGTAGGTTTATGAAGAGAACCCCGTCTCAGCCCTCCACTAATGATTCACAGGAGACCTGAATTCACAGAAACATATCAGGGGAAGCCAATGAGAAACTTTGAAAAGAACATAGAATGACTTCTCCTGTCTATGAAACATTATATGGGACATTAGTGTCTACTAAACATACTTCAAAGGTTTGTGGCAATGATCAAACATGGCAATATATATGAAATCTTTCCTGTTTCTAGAAAAATGTGGGCCAATATCACCAACATATTACCAACAGCATCACCCAGGTATGTGGAAGCCATCTTGTTTTTTTGCCTCTTCAAGGTAGGAATGTGAGAGGTAGGAGTTCCAAGGATGAACATAGAACTGGAACAATGGAATATTGTTAAAAATCATTCTTCAAATCTCCTGAAAGTGAAGAGACCATGTAGAGATGGTCTGTACACCAGTTTTTATCAATTCTGAGATAATTTCTCAACTACTTAATTTTTTTAGAATTAATGAAAAACTAGATATGTTTTGATATTGTTTTACATTAGAAAATAGTAGCAATTACAATTAATGTCTTACCTGATATAATTATAAAAATCAAGATGAGAAGATAAAAGAAGAAAGGGAGATAAACCATGTGCCTCCCTTGGACTTTTTACACTTCTCATTTATGCTTTGGGAAAGGTGAGTCTTCAGACATGCCTCATATGTGTACTGTTTCTCTCTCAGAGTTGTATAAAAATTCAAATGAAATAGTGCATGAGGGCATTCTATTCAAATGTGTGTTGTGGTTCTACCAGTAGGACATGTAGTATTCAGTGGAAAAACTATTTGCAGGCTGCAAAGTGTTGGTTATTTGTTTCATATCTTCTTACTTCATCCCATGGCAACCACAGCATCATGTATTTATCCCAAAGCACTTACCATCATTCACTGGATTAAATGAATTATTATTGAAGACAGCAGATGACAAGAATATCATGTGTTTAATTTACTGTACCTAGAGGCTTAAGTTCAAAGCTTTGGCACAATTCCTAAGGTACTTTGCACTCTCCACACTGTACCAAACAACCCTTAAAAATTGCAGTAGTTTAAATTCTATGCCAATATTTTTAGCTTCCTCTTTCCCTCTCCCTTGAAGAATGAATAATATGAATTTCTGAAGCTTAGTAAAACTAGACAATGTAGTACAATAGTTTAAAACACAAAATTTAGGGAGTAGGGTGTAGTTCATTGGCAGAACTCTTGTATGCTCAAGGCCCTGGGTTCAACTCCCAATACAGGGGTAAAAAAGAAAAGGAAAAAAAAAAAAAAAAACAGCACATGATTTGAAGTAAGATGGCCCGGGTTTGAAACCTAATTAGGTAGAACAAGTGATTTAACCACTTTGTATTTGTATATGATAATTGATAAACCCATATCTAAGATTGCCCTTAAAAATAAATAAGTTGTCAATGATTATATAAAGTGAACAGTCCTTAGCACCTAAGATGAGTTCAATAAATGTTAGATACTTCCTCAAAATATGATATGGCATCTACAACAGAATAAATTGAAAAGCAGGTATTATTGTCATTATATATCAATACTAATGTAGAGATAAAAATGCTACACTAATTCAAGTGAGATCTACAGTTTGTTTAGAATACTAACATATGAAATCAACTGGAAAAAATATATATATACACACATTTATATACATAAAATCCACTGAATATATATGTATATATATGGATTTCATTCATATATATTTATATGATAATACATATTATGTGTGTGTGTGTGTGTGTGTGTGTGTGTATATATATATATATATATATATATATACACATATATAAATGTATATAGTATACTATGTGTCAGGGACTGTGATCCTGCAAGGAGTATGAAAGCAAACATTCAAATCCCGACATTAAGCAATTCACACTGTCATGTGAAGAACCAAATAGAGATCAATGAAGACATTTATTGTTTGTTTATACTCACGGAGACCCAAATTCCTACACAGAATGCAATGTGAAAGGTGCAGAGAGAAATGCAAAGAATGATGTTGTCAAATTATGAGCAGCTTGCATGACTCAGGGGTAGTCACTTAATGGGCCCCTTTAAAAAGACCCATGGTAGGGACTTTGCTATGGTTTGGATGTCTCCCAAAGTCCCACATATTCAAGGTTTTGTCCCCAGAGTGGTGATATTGAAAGGTGGCAGAACCTTTAAGAGGTGGTGCTAGTCCTTAGATCAAAGGGGGTTGGGGTCACTCTCTGTAACTCCTTGGTAGTTCTCACAAGAGGGTTGATATTAAAAGCCTGTGCATGGTCTCACCTAGTCTCTTTGCTTCCAGATTTGAGAAATGACTTCTTACTCCTCCATGCATTTCCACCTTTGTGAAGGCTGAACCAATGGGACTTCCCAGTCTTGAACTTTCAACCTCCAAAACTGTGACCTATTTTTTTCATAAAATAGACTTATTTTCTTCACAGGTAGCCTGCCTCAGGTATTTTTTTATAGTGAGAAAAGCTTAATAACATAACTTGAAACTTTCCTTTGATAGCAGATAAAATGGATCAAAAAGAACTTCTAAGAAAATAGGATGCTAGATCCAACTGTTAAAAGATAAGAAGGATCTTTAATAGGTAGACAGAATTGGGAAGCAAGGGACAGGTGAGTAAGGTCCATAAAAAGTAGATTCATGGAAGCATGAGATGTCCTGCTCTAATCTGGATATCTGTATAACTAAATATGGCCAAAGTGAAGAGTATATTTGGATGCTTTGACAGGGTTGAGAATGGAGAATTTGTCAAGGGTCAAACTTTACAGGGTGGTATACATGGGGCTTGAAAGTGTGATCTTTGTGCTGAATATAATGGGGTGTATTTTAAGAGTTTGAGTAGGGGAATGTTGTAATCAGAGGTGTGCTTTTTGAAATATCTGACTCTAAAAATATCTGTGTCCCACTCCCAACATTGCTCTTTCTCCTCCTATTCTGTATTTCTCCCACTTACCAACATCTGACAGACTCTTGGATTTGTTGTCAGTCTCTCCACTGTTGATTATCCTCTCAGAAGGTAAGCTCCATAAGAACAGAGAACTAAGCACTTGCCTTTCACTAAACATCTAAGTAATTAACAAAATAGCTGGCATAGGGGTCAAACTATAAATGACTTCTCATCTTCCATCCCACCCATTTGTTTGGTTGCCTGTTCTTCTGGGGAGTAAGGTACGTTGGTAAAGCAGCCAACATGCTGTAAGCATGAGGATTACAATTACTTGCTCCAACTGAGATTAAAGAGAGCCATTTAAACACAATGATCCATTCTGACTTATTCCTCAAGTAAAGAGGTTAAACGCCACGTTTTTTAATCCATTCATCCACTGAAGGACATCTAGGTTGGCTCCACAGTTTAGCTATTGTGAATTGTGCTACTATGACATTTGCAGGGAAATGGATGGCATTAGAGCTGATTATGCTAAGTGAAGTTAGCCAATCCCCATAAAACAAGTGTAAAATGTTTTCTCTGATATAAGGTGGGTGACTCAAAGTGGGGTAGGGGGGGAGCGCAGGGGAGGAAGATTACTTCTAGACAGGGAATAGGGGTGGGAGGGAAAGAGAGGGAGAAGGGGAATAGCATGGATGGTGGAAGGAGACAGTCATCATTATACAAAATACATGTATGAAGATGTGAATTTGGTGTCAACATACTTTATATACAAACAGAGATAAGATAAATTGTGGTATAAAGGTGTATTAAGAATTATAATGCAAAAAAATCAATAAGAGCTCATGTATAATGGCATAATTTGGCGGGAACATACTTTATAAACAGAATTATGAAAAACTGAGCTGTGAATGGATAATTATGAATGCAATGCATTCCACTATTGTCATGTATGAAATAAATAAATAAATAAGAAAAAATACTAATAAAAAAGAAAAGTCATGAAAAAGAGGTTAAACAACCAGCATTATCCAAAATAGATCTCAAAAGACCAATATTTTTAATCAAATAGAAATAACACAACAGAATAATCATATCTGAAAAAATTTCATCGCCACTTAAAAAAAAAAAAAAAACAAGTACTTATAGGGACTCGGGTTGTGGCTCTGTGGTTGAGCACTTACCTAGCATGTGTGAGGTACCAGATTCAATTCTAAGCACTGCTCATAAATAAATGACTAAAATAAAGGTCCATCAATCTCTAAATTTTTTTAAAGTGCTTATAAAGGCTTATTATTTCTAAATTTATATTAACACCTTCA